>NC_051403.1:48521990-48549490 GCF_015228065.2 Penaeus monodon
AGAGGGGGAGGAGGGCGGTCCCTCGCAGAACGCGTCCCTGGTGGGCACCGTGCGCGTGCAGAAGTCGCTCAGCCCCGCCAGGGACAAGGTCGTGTACGCCGACGTGCCGGCGCTGACCAACGCCTCGGCCACACCGCGCCCCCTGCACCGCGGGGTGGACTCCCTCCTGCAGATGATGAGCCAGGCGGACGAGGCGGTGCAGGAGGCGCCCTCGCCCCGCCCCTCCCCGACGCCGGAGCCCCCTGAGGCCAAGAACAAGAGCAAGGCCGGAGGGCGGGAGCTGAGGAGGACCAGAGGATGCTGGCTCACGTGGGAGGCCCCTCGGAGCCGCAGGGGCCCTACGTCACCACCACCGTGGCCCTCGGCTCCATCATGCTGCTCGTCATCATCATCGTGGTGAGTGTGTGTGTGTGTGTGTGTGTGTGTGTGTGTGTGTGTGTGTGTGTGTGTGTGTGTGCGTGTGTGTGTGTGTGTGTGTATGTGTGTGTAAGCGTACGCGTGTGTGTGTGCTTGCATTCATGTGCGTATGACTAGGTATATGTTTTCGCGACTGTACAGCGCTGTCATAATTCTACGGCGTACTCGCCACATTTCACTACATATAAAAGTATTAACCCTTGCAATCTACAAGACTCAGACGACCCCCAATCCTGAACAGTTTAGAAGACATACAGCCTCTAATCAGACAAAACTATAAACACCACCTGATCGCCCATACACCTAGAAATAAAAAAAAAGAAAACATTAAAGAAATACAACCATAAACAACATCCCAGGTGATGGTTGCTCTGCGAGTCCAGTGGAGGGAGCGAGCGAAGGCGGCGGAGGAGTGGTCAGTGAGGCCGCCCACCGTCCAGCCCGCCTCGCCTGCCTCCGTGGGCGCCGGTCCGCCCACTCCGCCGTCGCACTTGGACCCGCTCACGCACCTCCACGCGGAACCGATAAGGATTAAGGTGAGATGAGATAAGAGATTAGAGGAACGAATGAATGGATGGGTGTAAAGGAAGGAAGGAAGGTTTGAGGCAGGTAAAGTAGAAAGAGGAAAGGAAACAGAGGTGATAAAGTATCATTCAAAACGGAAGGGAAGAAGAAGGAAGAAATAGACGAACAGTAATGGATAGAAATAAATAAAGATAATCGTGGTAAAATAAGATGAGAGATTAAAGTAAAGATAATAATAAGAAACAAGATATAGATGGAAAAATAGCGGGATCGAGATGAGACAAAGAAAAAAAAAATTAACCCAAACGAAAAAGAGAAAAACACAAGGAATAATAAATAATTAAAAGTATTTGAGAAAATAAATCTATGACAAGAAAAAGGAAGAAACGACCAAAAAGGCTAAAAATTCAACAAAAAGAATCAAACAGGAATATTTTAAAGAATATAGGAATGAGAGAAAAAAAGAAAAGACAATAGGGAACATCATAGAATAAAAAAAAAAAAA
Source organism: Penaeus monodon (assembly GCF_015228065.2). Classification (NCBI taxonomy): domain Eukaryota; kingdom Metazoa; phylum Arthropoda; class Malacostraca; order Decapoda; family Penaeidae; genus Penaeus; species Penaeus monodon. Next base: position 48,523,438 of record NC_051403.1, read on the forward strand.
AAAAAAAAAAAAAAAAAAAAAAAAAATATATATATATATATATATATATATATATATATATATATATATATATATATATATATATATATATATATATATATATATATATTTACAAAAATCATCCCTTTGCACAGACATCGAGGATTCATCACTTCAGACACAGACCTCAAAGTTCTTTCACGTTTCAGGCGAAAGGTCTCCTCGAACGCAGAGGGTCCAACACCAGCCTGACCTTGGAACTGCCCTCGACCTGCCCGCCGCCAGAGGTCACCTCACCGCCTCGACACTGGTCAGTTTTTTTTATTTATTTATTTATTATTATTATTATTTTTTTTTTTTTTTACTTTTTGTGTCTTCTATTTCTCTTTCTTTCTTGTTGTTGGTCTTCTTTCTTTTCTTCTGCCTTTTCTTTCTCATTCTCCATCTCCCCTTCACCTCCTCCACCCATTTCCTTCTCATTTCATTTCCTCTTCCTCTTCCTTCTTACTTTCGTCTCTTCATCTTCCACCTTCTCTTTCTTTTTCTTCCTATTTACGTGTATTTTGCTGTTTCTCCCTCCCCTTCCCTCTCTCTCTTTTCTACTTATAAAATTATTCATTTCGTTGTTCAAATTCCATGGTGCTATATAGATCGTAAGCCTTATGCTTATGACATTATAAAGTCTTCATCAAATATTCATGACTGTACATTCTTATGTTATAAAGTATATGATTTTTTAACCTAACATTTCATCGGTTTTATAATGGAAAAAAAAAAACTGTAGAACTAATCACTATAATAAAGAAAACTACAATTTATTCTTAAATAATCCTCAAGTTAATATTTTAATGGTTCTTTAAGTGGTAAATATTTGTAAGTCGTAAAAAAAAGGCATCTTTAAGGGGTAAATATAAACAAAACATTTTCATTTTTCCAAAGCAGTTTCACGAAAGACCTTACGTTAAAATGTATTTAATATCATCGTCATATTTCACATTAACGAGCACATCGCCAAACACATTACAAAAACACAAAGAGGCAATAACGCGTTTAAAGTTCAAGAAACGAAACACAGCCACAGTAAGCAAAGAAACACAAAACCCACAACGTTTCGGTTAAAACATATCACGCCTCATCAGGTCGAAACTTCATTTAAAGGGGAAACTCACCTAAAAGTGACATGAAGGTACCTTTTTTTTCTACTCGTATATATTTTCTTTTAACTTTCTACACTTTACTGTTGACTGTGTTTCGTTTCACTCTGCCTTACAAGCGAATCATATATAAGTATCCCCAGCACACCGGAGGAGTTTCTGATGACCGCTGGGAACAGGATGAGCAGGAGACAGCTGAGACACTGCTTGAGGGACACGAGGACGCTACATGCCGAGTTCTGGGAGGTCCCTCTCAACTTGCCTGATAAGTAAGGGGTCTTTGCTTGTCTCTTTCTGTTTGTATTGTGTATGTATGTCTTTTTTTGCTTTACTCTTTTGTTTCGTGTATTTTTTGTAGTTTTTCTCTGATTTTTTTTTCATTTGTTTACTTTTTGGCTATTTTTGTGGGCTGGGTGTGTGTATATTTTCTCCTTTATTGAGTTTGCAGTGTGTGTGTGTGTGTGTGTGTGTGTGTGTGTGTGTGTGTGTGTGTGTGTGTGTGTGTGTGTGTGTGTGTGTGTGTGTGTGTGTGTGTGTGTGTGTGTGTGCGCGCGCGCGTTCTCTCTCTTACGGATGTAAATGTGTATATTGAAGATATTATTTATATTCAGTATTACTTTGTTATTTTAACACTATGTTCCCCTAACACACATTGAATATATTTCAAGGAGGCTTTAAATGATAATATATTTACTGGTAGTCCTTTTAGACTTTTAGAAAATGCAGAGATGTCCAAACTGATGGTAATACATCTTCTGTTTCTCTATTTTACCATTAACCATGAGTTCTGATAAACAGTGAAGATAATTGTATAGTTATACATTCTATATTCAGTTTAATCCTTTTTCTACAGAGATATTCAGAGCAGCAATAGCATATCTGCTGAGTATGATAACAAGAGTACTGTGACGTCATTGTAATCCTAAATTCCAATAAACAAGTGGAACCACAACTCAAGTTATTCATACATTTAACATTCAACTTACACGAATTCTCAGTGAGATATCTGTACCAGCGATGCAATACCTGGCGCTGGGATTACAGTGCCGTCGATATAATCCTGAATTCTGATGAAAAGTGGAACACTGATCACAATTTCAGTTATTTATACCGTCAGGATTCATTTTGTACGAATTCCAACGAGATATCTGTACCGGCGATACAATACCTGGTATTAGCATTACGGTGACAATGAACAAATAGAAAATTTAACAATATTTTACAGACATTCGTATGTTCAACATTTTACACGAAACCCCAACGGTATATCTATATCATCGATATACCTTTCGATATTAGCATTACAATGACATCGATATAACTTGGAAATACGATAATTGAAACATTGAATATAAAACAAATCCTATAGTTATTCGTACACCCAACATTTAATTTACACGAATTAAAATGAGATATCTAGACCGAGATACAGTATTTGATATTTGGATTATAGTGACGCTTTTATAACCTTGAATTTCGACGAACAGGTGTGACGTCCCTGGTTCAGCGGCCAAGAACAGGTATCGTACTGTACTGCCTAATGAAGCCACACGAGTCAGGCTGGACACTGGAGACCCGGCGACTGCTTATATTAATGCTAACTACGTGAGGGTTAGTACCGATGTTGAGTTAGTGAAATGTTTTTTTTTTATTATTGACTGGGATGTTTGGTGGATGTTTTTAGTCTGTCAAGAGATGTTTTTTTCTTCTTCATTGGTATGTTACTTTGTCATTTTTTTAAAATCCCTCTTTTCTCCCCCATCCCTTTCTTTGTATGTATGTATGTACATGAGTATGTATGTCACTCCCTGTCTCTGTCTGCCTCAATTTCTCTCTCACTCACTGTTTGTTGTTTGCCCCCTCCGTCTCCTTCTCTCTCTCTTTCTCCCTTTCCTCCCCCACACTAACCCTCCTCCTTCCCCTCTCCCTCCCCCAGGGTTACGACGGCGAGGAGAAAGCGTACGTGGTGACCCAGGGTCCTTTAGCCAACACCGTGGCTGACCTCTGGGCGCTGGTCATGCAGGAGAGGTCACCGGCCGTGGTCATGATCACCAGACTCAAGGAGAAGCGGAGAGTCAAGTGCGAGCCGTACGTGCCCGCCCTCAGCGCCACGTACGGAGATATCACGGTCACGGTCAAGCAACTCATCCACAAGAACGGATACACGACTCGTCAGCTGTTGCTCCAGGTGGGTCTCCGCCTTTCGGTTCCTTGGCCGGTGGCGCTCTTTTGGAAATTCCTGTTAGGTTATCAGCACTGGCTATTTAAAATGTCCTTTCAGGCTGTTGGGAATTCCAGTTAGGTCATTGAGAATTCCCAGGCTATTGGGAATTGGACACTTGGAATTCCTGTTAGATTATTGACACTGGCTATTGGGAATTGCAACTACGTTATTGGGAATTCCTGTTAGGCTGTTGGGGATTCCTATTAGGCTGTTGGGGATTCCTATTAGGCTGTTGGGGATTCCTATTAGGCTGTTGGGGATTCCTATTAGGCTGTTGGGGATTCCTATTAGGATGTTGGGGATTCCTATTAGGCTGTTGGGGATTCCTATTAGGCTGTTGGGGATTCCTATTAGGCTGTTGGGGATTCCTGTTAGGCTGTTGGGGATTCCTATTAGGCTGTTGGGGATTCCTATTAGGCTGTTGGGGATTCCTATTAGGCTGTTGGGGATTCCTATTAGGCTGTTGGGGATTCCTGTTAGGCTGTTGGGGATTCCTGTTAGGCTGTTGGGGATTCCTATTAGGCTGTTGGGGATTCCTGTTAGGCTGTTGGGGATTCCTATTAGGCTGTTGGGGATTCCTATTAGGCTGTTGGGGATTCCTATTAGGCTGTTGGGGATTCCGGTTAGGCTGTTGGGGATTCCTATTAGGCTGTTGGGGATTCCTGTTAGGCTGTTGGGGATTCCTGTTAGGCTGTTGGGGATTCCTATTAGGCTGTTGGGGATTCCTATTAGGCTGTTGGGGATTCCTGTTAGGCTGTTGGGGATTCCTGTTAGGCTGTTGGGGATTCCTATTAGGCTGTTGGGGATTCCTATTAGGCTGTTGGGGATTCCTATTAGGCTGTTGGGGATTCCTGTTAGGCTGTTGGGGATTCCTATTAGGCTGTTGGGGATTCCTGTTAGGCTGTTGGGGATTCCTGTTAGGCTGTTGGGGATTCCTATTAGGCTGTTGGGGATTCCTGTTAGGCTGTTGGGGATTCCTATTAGGCTGTTGGGGATTCCTATTCGGCTGTTGGGGATTCCTATTAGGCTGTTGGGGATTCCTATTCGGCTGTTGGGGATTCCTATTAGGCTGTTGGGGATTCCTATTCGGCTGTTGGGGATACCTGTTAGGCTGTTGGGGATTCCTGTTAGGCTGTTGGGGATACCTGTTAGGCTGTTGGGGATTCCTGTTAGGTTACTGGAGTTTCCTGTTAGAATATTTTGAATTCCTCTTAGGCTATTGACACTGACTATTAAGAAATTCTTCTTAGATCATTGGCACTAACTATTGCGCATTCCTTTTAGGCTATTAGCTACTGGAGATTGGACATTTCGCATTAGCTATTGGTTATTGAATACCGTCTATTGGCTCCAAGCTATTAATCAAGGTGAAGCACATTAATTGAGCCCGATTTAGGAATTACTAAATCTTGATAGTTATAAGCATATTTCATTGCACATATCATCTGACGTCGTCTGACCTATGCTTTACTAGTCCACATGAATTCACAATCCATTGATAGTACACAGTTATAATTGCGATATGTTTATATGTGTACAGTTCGTTTTTCTACGAGTCTGAAGCAAAACCCATGTTTTCACGAATTCCTAACATTATTATTTTTGTTCATGTGTTATGTATGGTATTTTTTACAATACATATGGGAAAATAATTTGAGGTGTACCAAAAGCAACCATGTAAAGAAGAAACGTGACTGAAATTTGTATGGTAGGGCATTATAAATAGTAAGAAATTTTAACATGGAAAGCCCAGTGAATTCAGTAACTTTCCATGAAATTCATTAGCAGCAATTACGTACTTCTCATGACCTTCACATTCTGTTAATGACGGCTATTCCATTTAACCACCATTTAATTCATCAATACATTAATTTATCTCCTAATACAAGCATCTAACAGACTCATTCTTTCATTTCTTCCCTTAACAATCATCTCCCACGTAACAGCATCAATGAAAACGACCCATTCATTCATTCCTTCATCGAACCATTAATGGAATCGACCCACGCATCCATTTCTTCAACATAACCCGCCCTCGAGTATTTATTCAGTCCTCTCTTTTGTCTAAAAGTCGCCTCAGGCCTTCATTCACAACCACAAACGTCAATGAAAACGACTCATCAATTCATTCCTCCATCGAACCAGCGTCAATGAAATCGATTCACGCAATTCATTCCTCCGATTTAACCTGCGGCCAAGTATTACAATTCCCTTCGTCGATTCATTCATTCATCTATCGCTTAACAAACGTCAGTAACGTTCATTAATTTATTCACTCTTTTATCATCCGACGTGCGTGAAAACGACCCATTCGCCAATTTCTCTATCGAACCACCATTTCCTCACTTAACCTGCGGCCAAGTATCCATCAAATCCTCCATTTCCTCACTTAAGTGCGGCCACGTATCCATCAAGTCCTCCATTTCCTAACTTAACCTGCGGCCATGTAAACCAGTCCTCTCTTTCGTCCACCAGCGTCGGGAGGAGGTTCACGAGACGCTGCATTTCTGGTACACCGCCTGGCCCGACCACAAGACCCCCACGGAACCCGACCAGCTGCTCGCCATGGCCCTGGAGGTCGACCACGTCAGGAAGGCAAGTTGGGGGGGGGGGGGGGTTCTGCTTATAAGGATGATGGTGATAATGATGATGATAGGGAGTCTTCTTTCACTTTTTTTTTGGCTCTTTTTTTCTCTCTCGTTTTCCATTTTTTTCTTTCTTTCTCTTTTTATTTATTTGTTTTAAATTGTTTTTTGGCTTTTCCTTTTATCATATATTTTTTTGTTTTGTTTTGACTTCTGTTTCCTTTCCTTTTGATTTCAATTTTCTCTTTTTTTTCGCTAATTCCCTTTCTCTTCTTTCCCCCTGTCTTTTTCCTATTTCTCGTTTGTTTTATCCAGTCTTTCATTCTTTATTTTTCTTTGTTTCTTGTTTTTTTCTGTCTGTCTGTCCCTTATCTTCTTTCGTTTTTCATTCCCTTTCTTTTCTTTTTTCCCTCCCTCGTCTCCTTTCTTCTCTATTCTCCTTGTCTCTCTTTTCTCTCTCTCATTCCATCAATCTGCGCAATAACTGAGATAGTGACAAGTTCAGGTCATGCAGCTAATTAACAAAGTTACCACTTTATCTAGTACTTTTCATTATCTAAAACACACATATATACAGAAATACTATGTAAGTCTATCTATATTCACTTGTACATCAATATATATATATATATATATATATATATATATATATATATATATATATATACATACATATATACATACATACACACACACACATGTATGTATCTATCTATATATCTAAATTGAGAACACAAACACACAAAACGACACGAAAACAAAGCATGAAGCACACCACAGCAACAACCACAGTTCCCCCAGACCATTAATTCCTGCCCCTCCCCCTCCCCCTTCAGACTGGCACCGGAAGCGCCTGCGGCCCCGTGATCGTGCACTGCTCCGCCGGCATCGGGCGCAGCGGCTGTTTCATCGCTATCAGCATGGCCATTAACCAGCTGTTGGAAGAGGACTGCGTTGATATCCTTGGGATCCTGTGCCAAATGAGGCTAGATAGGTGGGTCTTGGGGGTATTTATTGTTGATTTCATTTATTTTATTTTTTGAGAGGTGTTATTCGGTGTTTTTTGGATCTGTGGTGTGTGTATTGAGTTTCTGTGTTGGGGAAAGTCAGTAATTAAACTCGATCTCATCCAGCTTTTAAAAATCATCTCTTTCGTTAGGTATATGCTATATATGTTAAATTAAATGTTACGTATTTTTTGCGGTACTGGCTAGATTTTTAAAAATATGTTTCTGAAGATAACCATGGAATCTTAAAATGTCACTCCCGCAACCCACACTGTTTCACCTCGACATATTTCTATAACAATCTATGAATTCATGAAATCCCAACAAAGTCTACAATAATGCAATTATCTCACACCCACCTCCCCCCCCCCGCCATTAATTACTCTTCGACCTGCCCTTTTGACCGCTTCCTGCGCCTCCCACAGGGGCGGAATGGTCCAGACCGGAGAGCAGTACGAGTTCATTCACCGTGCCGTGGCGCTATACGAGTCCACGCTGCCAGCCGTATGTGTGAACAAGTGATGCACGCCCTCTGACAGCTACCATGCCCTCCCCATGAACATTTCATGACCTCCCCCTCCACGGAGTATCTGTGGGGGCCACGGACACTACTGCCCCGGGGCTTCTGTGGGATGGAAAAGCCGACTCACCAGGCAGTCTCTGCCAGGGCCCCACTGTCCGTGCTGTCATGCCATGTACAACAGCCAGCAGGTGTTCACGTACGTCCTCAGTGCACCAGACGCGTACCGAGGACATGTTGCGATATGTACAGCGTGTACTTAACGAGTGCAGTTTGTTACGTTCCACATGGAGGACCTTTAAGAGCTGTGTGGTGCCGTGAGGACCGTCGACGGCAGCCCCGTTGACAAGATAACAGAGCTCGCGTCTTGTTTGATGTGGATCTCCGGCAAAAGACAAGGCACGTTGGCCCGGTTTCCTCTGGGCGAACAAGTGTCTTCCTGGACACTCGGTCCGATGAAAGACCAAAAAAACAACAATTTTCCCAGTAATACAAGATAGATAAATATGGCAGCTTAACTTGAGTGTAAACATAAGCATGAATTATTGTCTATCCGAGTGATGTACTTATTTTAACAAATATATTTATCAGTTGTCATACGATACTTATTTTCTGTAATATAATGTATGCATAAAAAAACATGAATATACAGTATTCACCCATACATACCAGGTAACAGCTATACGGCCACGCACACCCCATATATACGCGCGCACGCACGCACGCACGTACACACACACACACACACACACACACACACACACACACACACACACACACACACACACACACACACACACACCATACTGTATATATATTTATACGCACATTTCTAACTATCCATCTATCTTTACCTGTCTGTCTGTATATCCATCTATCTATAAATATATATTTATTTATATTTATATGTAAGAGCCTCCCGAAGGATGTCTAAGATTTCGCAACAAGCTGAACCATCCTCATCGCCCGTGCGTATACGATTGATCCACGACCGTCGCCGCACACACACGCTAAACTGGCTCGCAAATTCCTCTCTGCGATTCGTAGGTTTCGATGTTTTGCGTGAACTGAAGCTCCGGACTTTGCCGGCACAGTGATGCAGTGAAATTGTACGTTTATTTGTAAAAAAAAAAAAAAAAAAAAAGACAAAAAAAGGAAGACAGTCAGACAGAAAGAAAGACAGAAAGAAAAGAAAAGAAAAGAAGAAAAGAAGAAGAAAAACGAGCGGACAGCATGTTATGTTTGCAATGTTTTATTTTTCAAGAGTGGAGAGAAAATCAAAGCCAAAGACCGGGAGGTGTTTTGTTTGCATCGTAAGTATTTGGAGTGAGGTGGCATTTTGTGAACAATAACGATACCAACAACAACCTTGTTCAGCGTCTGTGTATGAGGCACAGGCCTTACTCGACCAGTACCAGAATTCTTTCAAAGCAGCGTGGTATTCTCAGCCCCCACAAGGCCCGGCCCTATAGGGGGGAACCTGTCTGTGGAATATTTTCAGGATCTGTCAACACACAAGTTCTTGACCAAAAGAAAAGAAAAAAAGAAAAGAAAAGAAAAAAAAAAAAAAAAATCCACCTCACCTTCATAGCTCTTTTCGTGAGCCCTTCTGAGTGTTGAATGCAAGACTCGTGATCCTGGAAAATTACATTTTTTTTTTCATTCGTCTAGAAGAAAAAAAGGAAAAAAGAAAATCGAGGCATAATGAGTGTTTGTACAATTAATTCCTTGCCCGGAGAGACTCTGGCAAGCACCTTGGTGTTAATATAATTAGTCGACATGTAGCATTATTAGTGTCTGAGTGATGCAGTTCAGTGTGATATTAAGCATTAGGTTTAGGTGATATTCCGGAGAATATTTATTTTGTGTTTGACATAAAAAAAATCTGATCCATGTGAATCGTCCGGGAACCAAAAAAGGTGTAACTTCTACAAGTGTGACTTTGTTCACCTAAACGACGCACTGGAGATCGCGATAGGAACCAAACAAACAAAATAAAAAAATATATATATATTTTGGCTTTATTCTAAGACTTGTGTTAGCCACAGAAAGGACGTTTCTTGGCTAGTGGATATTTTACCTAGTTTAACCCTCCTTAAAACGGACGTTACGATAGTTTACTGTTCGGCCAAAAGGCGTGTTGATTTGTTATCTTGCATTCACCTCAAAGCTCACACAAAATAACTTCTGTGAAACATGTAGATACAATCTTCTAAGTATAATAATAATAATAAAGACAAAGGTGTTTCGTGGCTGGAAGACAATATCGGAGATGGGGTTGCTGGAACTGGACTCTTTACCAAAACAAAAAACAAAAAGAAAAAGAAAATGCAATGGCTCAGATTCCTATGTTAGCTTTTGTGCAGAATATTCGGTAAAGATTTCCGTTCGATCTCTCTCCAATGTTCCACCTCAGTTATGCCTGTCGATATCCTCACAGACTCCCAAGTGAACTAACTAACTGGTGTGTTCACTTAGCACGGGGGTTGAAGAGAACACCCACTGCACACACACAACACAATAACATAAACAAAAACAACAAACAGTACTGTACTTATACAACAGCAAATAAATTATCAAAAGAAAAAAAAATACATATATATTTTATGGTGTATTCTTAAAATTAATTTATCTACCAAAGTGGACAAAAATATACATATAAAAAGGATTAAAATGGGGCATGTCCTTCCCTTCTTGAGGCTCTGGGTAGCCGCGGGATATTAAATGTCATGTTAGTGTAACGAGAGAGAGAGAAAGACTCTCGTCAGTTCGGTGTATTTTCGATGTATTTGTCTGGAGGTTCTGTGTGTGGGGTTGGCGTTGTAGGTCCCCCCCCCCTCCTGTACGCACAGTTTGTATACTGGAGCTTTAATAAGGAGCTTTAAATCCATTTCCCGGTGTGTTATAAGTGAGTATTGTTACTGGACTGCGGCAGAGGATTTTTTTTGTGATTGCGAAACTCGTCTTGTATCCAGGTGAAGTGACCGATTTTCTCTCTCGCAATGAAGTACATTTTTCTTTACGCTTTGAAAGGTTATTCAGGTTAGTGATTAGCTGCAAGTGATGAGTCGGAAGGACCTCGGGGTATGGATATAGACCTTAATTCTCTCATCAAATTGTCAGCTGTTTGGATAAACCGCAATGTTTTATATGTAACGACGGATTAAGTGTTCAAAGCGGAGTTCATTTCAGCGAAAGGAAAATGTAACGCGACGCTAAGTAAAGGATCAAAACGACTGGCCATTCCACTGGATATGAACCGGATTTTCTTTCAACTAAAGCAGGTCCAACAGTACCATCTGATTGAAAGTAAACCGCAATAAGCCAGTAAACTACCTCTACAGTGTATATTTTTTTTCATCATAACCGACTCGCCGATAACAATTTCTTGTAGTAGAAAATGTCAATAAGCCAATGAAAATTAGACCTCTCAAAACGGATTTAAGAAGACACGTTCCTTCGGCGCGATTTGTTGGTTTTCATTGGACACGTCAGCCAATCAGCTTTTGATCTCTCCGACGGGAAAAGTCTAAACCAATCAGCGCTCTCCGTGTCTCCTTCGGGAAAATATCCAGCCAATCAGCGAGGTTTTACTAATTCAATGTAGCCAATCATCGCCCTTAGCCACAGCATGGAGAATGCCGGGCCTCTTTTCAGGATCAGTAAACGTTCTGAAAGAAAATAACGCTTATAAAGGAAAATAAAACGATATTTTTGTGTAACATTAGAAAAAAAGGAGCTAGATTTAACATCTTTCTTGGCTAATTTCTTCAAGTAACTGTATTCACCCCATGAACCGCCAACCCTTCGTTCGAGAGAATTGTCGAAATGACCTCAAGCGTGTGGTTTCGTATGTCGTTTACTAGTACATGTCAGCTACCTGGTGTGTTTTCTCTCCCCCCTAAACCAGTAGTACCTCAGGGTCAGCCTTTGTTTATCCCAGCGTAAAGTAAAATCAACGTTTTCAATCCATCGTCAAATGTCTTTCTCTCTCTCGATTCTTTTATTAAAACGGAAGAATCCAATGTATCATCTTCATTAATCTTCATTTTTAAAACAAATCTTCTCGATTCTCTTTGAAAATAAGCAAGTATCCAGTGTAACAACGTTTTATTCTTACTTTTAGCATCTCGAATCTCTCTCTCTCTTTTTTTTAAACGTGTAAGAATCCAGTATATATTCCAAATCCACGGTTCCAGCACCTGTCCGCCGGTCCTTGCTTCGACTCGAATGAAGCCCAGACGCCTCCTGTTTCCCATGACCGAGCTTCCATTCTACGGTTAGTTCCTATTCCCCACATACTGTAGTCTCCCATTCCTCCTATAAACCCGTGTTTGGTTGTCTTCTATGTACAAGTCCTATTACTTCTCATTATAAGTCGTATGTTCTCGACTTCTGATAGATATTTCCCTCACGCCCTTTCTGCGGTTTCATAATTGATAGAGAATCTAATCCTATTTTGCCAGGAAGAGGTACCCTCATCCTCTTTCCTATCCTATGTGAAAGTCACTCCTTATCCCCCATCCAATTCTCTATCCAAGGGTTCTGATCTTGTCCCTACGTAATCTCTCCACTTATGCAATAGTATCATCGCATACCCTTTAATCTTTCTAACACCATTCTGTATTCATATAAAAAATAAATAAATAAAAAAATCCAAACATTTTCCTCCAAAACGCAGAAAACCCAATTTTCACCACCTTTTCTTATCCCAGTTCCTAATCCTTATCCTTTTCCTTCGTTTCGAGTTTCCTGTTAACTGTATCCTCTGGTAAGGGCTTCCTCCTCACCAGGGTCCTCCAGCCAGCTGTATTGTCCAGCAGAACATCTACCCAACAATACCTGTACTGTCGAGTAATATATTTATTCACCAATGCTGTGTTTCATTTCACCCCCCCCCCTATTCTGTGTCGAGTTTACAGCCTATCTGTTCGGTGTGTGTGTATGTGTGTGTGTGTGTGTGTGTGTGTGTGTGTGTGTGTGTGTGTGTGTGTGTGTGTGTGTGTGTGTGTGTGTGTGTGTGTGTGTGTGTGTGTGTGTGTTAGATAGATAGACAGACAGATAGATAGATAGATAGACAGATAGATAGATAGATTGAGTGAATGAATGTGTGTGAATCAAAAGCGGGAAAGACATATTGTTATGATTTTTACACTACTATCACATCAAGTCGGAGCACTATATTGCATGAAATTGGCAACAAGGAACTGTTCAACGAAACTGATAACTGAGAGTTGCCTACCGGTATTTATGACACGACGTTAACAAAAGCCACAAGAAAAACGGCTTCAAAATTTGCCGCAAAATTTGCAGCAGTACTAATCCAAAAAAAATAACGGTAGTGGTAATTATAAAATAAGTACCGGCATTTCTCCTAGAGTATGCATATCTATCTATATCTATCTATCTATATCTATCTATCTATCTATCTATCTATCTATCTATCTATCTATCTATCTATCTATCTATCTATCTATCTATCTATCTATCTATCTAGATATATTATACTTTATGTATAATATATGTGGGCATTTCATCATTCCAACGCCTTTCAAACTAGCCCAGTCAATGACTAACCTTTCTGTCTTAAACAGAGGATTTAATGTTTTGCTGAATTTCATGACCAAAATCTGAAATTATCACTATTATTTTTTAAAACCATTTTCATCACTACGATTCAGCAGTTTATACTATCAATCTCTTGACCAGAGTCTTAAATTACCTTGTTTTGCTATTTTTTAAGCAATTCATCATCAATAAATATTGGGATGGCATTATCTTAAAACAACTCACTGTTGTTTAATCAAGATGCTTATCATTTACAGGTCAGTGGAATAACCAGAGATATTTTTATTGTATAGAGAGCAACTGCTTGACAAATTATTTGCATAACCACCATAGTTAGCCTGTGAAAAAAAATGTGTATATATGTATATATATATATATATATATATATATATATATATATATATATATATATATATATATATACACACATATATAAAGAAAAAGAAAAAGCCATTATGCTTAGTTCTGTAAATTTGTAGAATTCGTCTGCTATTGTCGAAAACAAAAGCTATCGACATGCGTGTGTGGAGGATTCGCAGATGTAGAATGAAAATAGAATTAAGTCATTATTCTGTTTTCATATGAATACAGAGCAAATAATGGCAATGTGAATAATTCCTGAATTAATTCTGATTATTAACATGCACAAAGGCTATGGAAATTTAACAATATACTCATTAATTATTATGCACATCTGACCATAGCGAACTTTTCATTATTATTATTATTATTATTATTATTTTGTATTTCAATAATCTGGTATTTTCCATTACAATTAACTTATTGAAAAAAAAGCTAGTTTCTGTGAGACAATAACCATAACAAGAGGGGCGTGTAAGGTGTTTTGTGATGAACGTCAAATAAAAGTGTAGGATCCGTTGATGTAAAATAACGACAACGCTGATTATGGTTGTAATTAGCTCATTTCTTATTATTTCAGAAAAAAATATTTAATCACCTATATTTATCCTCATTATTCAAATAAACCTTAACTTCATTCTCTATAATATTTTGTCCATTTCTTTGTAAAAGATACCAGACATCAAAAGATCGCTTTGGGCAAGAAAATTCCGCATAAAGTAAGATTAACTCCATTTATTTCTTAAATACACCATGGTACATCCCGTCACAGTACCATCATTACTTCCCATTAAGTCGGAGTAACGCTCTTCTTGAAAAGCAAAATTCCCCTCAAGAAACCTACTGCTATAGGCCCCCCCTCCCCCCTAAAAAAAAGTCCAAAAAGAAAAAAAAAAGAAAAAAAAAGATAAAACAAAATATAAAATATATATCGTACTGCACGCCATCTAATTGATGTCCTCGAGCTCCTTCATCAGCTGAGCTCTCTTCTTCTCCAGCTCGTCCTCGCTCAGCTCCCCTTCCTCGAGGCTCACCTCTCCAGCTTCCCTCTCCGATGACCTCCTGGCACTCTCGCCCTCGGAGTGGACGCGCGACCTGGGGTTAAGAAATAAAAAGGAGGGGACGTGCTTTTTTAATTTTGTGTGCTGGATGGAATAGGGGGAAGGAGGAAGGGGGAAGGAGGAAGGAGGAAGGAGGAAGGGGGAAGGAGGAAGGGAGAAAGGAGGAAGGAGGAAGGGAGGAAGGAGGAAGGAGGAAGGGAGGAAAGGAGGAAGGAGGAAGGAGAGGAAAGGAGGAAGGAGGAAGGAGGAAAGGAGGAAGGAGGAAGGAGGAAGGAGAGAAAGGAGGAAGGAGGAAGGAGGAAGGAGGAAGGAGGAGAAAGAAGAAGAAAGGAAAGAAGGAGGGAGGGAAGGAGAGATGGAAGGAAGGAGGGGGTGAAACTCATGGTAGGGGGAGGGAGTGAAAAGCATGGAAGAGGAAGGGAAGGGGTAGAGGGAAGGGGTGGAAATCACAGCAGCGGGAAGGAGGGATATTATGGGAGGGGCAGAGGGAAGAGAGGTTGTGTCTGTGATAAAGATTTCATAATCAGATTTTTTTTTTCTGATGATACTTGTCGACATTTCAGAATTCAAATCTTTGTGATATTTGCAATATGATGCTGATTTTGAACTCCCCCCCAAAAAATTGAGTGAAAACAATATCAGTTAGAGAGTGAGACTCCACTCAACAAAATTTTAGTACAAGATCCTTTCATTGTGGGGGAAAAAAAAGAGTAAATATAACCGACGTCATACCATCAAAGAGATTATAATGGTAAAGAAGTTGACTACATTATGGATTAATCCCAGTGAAAGCAAACAAACATACAAACAAAACAATCAAGGATCAAACAAGTTAAAAAATCATAAAATATAGCTGTTTAGGGAGGCAATTGTTTCGTGTGAGTAAAGCACAGAGAAAACACCTAACTCCAGCCCAACCACTTAATAACAACAACAAATAACAATATTCCTTTGCGAATTTAAACTATCACCATCTTGAACCACCTCCTATCAACGCAAATAAAACAAAATATTGCATAAGTGACTCGACTGGGGGAACCTTTTAGTCTGGTAAACAAAAGAAATCCAAGTAATCTATGCTCACTTCTCTATTAGTAGTGTTGGATTCTTCTTTGAATTGATAAACTGGCACGATTCTTGAAAGTGAATACTTCCCATAAAAAGTAATCTTGGTTAACTGCAGTGCTACTTACGAAAAAGACAAAATATTCCAAAAGAGATACTTTTCAACTACTTGTCTATCTATCTACTTACACATCTATCAACCTATCAATTTCCTCCTCCATTTTTTTCTGTCTCCTGTCTCAGCTATTTCTCAGATCTGATCTCCATGCTTGCAAATACAAGCTTATAACAGGGCATAACCGATCTGCACTAATTTCCTACACAATGCATTGCTACCAAAATCACTTTTCAATGAACAAACAACAGTCACAAAACTGAAACTGACATAGTAACAATGAAGGCAGACATGCTTTATGCCATGAGGAAGTAAAAACAAGGGACAGCTATTCAAATGAATCAAATCAAAGAACGGCATTAGCGTTACTCTACACAACAACAACAACAACAACAACTAAACAAAGCATGCTATCAGTACCAAATTGATACAATAAAAATCTAAATATCTTACACAATTAGAAATATCCAATAATTTGGTTCTTTTACAATCATTACAGAGTACAGGCAAAGAGGATTTATTGCATCACTTCTACTAGATAAAGGTAATTCCATTCAAATACTCATACACAATATATCAATCTATACTTTAAAACAACAACAATAAAAAAAAAATACAAAACTATCTTTCGATCTCTAGTTTCCTCTAGAATATAAAAAAACGAGAACTAGCATTAAAAAGCTATTAGGATCCAGTACTTAGGAGGCGGGCATTTCTCAGTCAATCCTCACACTTACCTCACGTGAGTACTTCTGTACGAGCTTGGGATAAACAAAGTACGGATGTCAGTCTGACTGGTGTTTTATATATTATTTTTCTATTTCCATTTTAGTTTTATCCTTAATGAATAGTAGAAACAGAGATAACCTGAATTTAAGACTCATTATAATTCTATCACAAAAGAAAAATGATTACTATGCATCTGTCTATAGATTTATCTACAATATGTATGTGAGTATGGGTTTGTCACATCAGAAACAAAATAAAATGTAATGTTCCAAACTTGTCTAGCATTCATCAAGAGAAAGAGAGAGAGAGAGAGAGAGAGAGAGAGAGAGAGAGAGAGAGAGAGAGAGAGAGAGAGAGAGAGAGGGAGAGAGAGAGAGAGAAGAGAGAGAGAGAGAGAGAGAGAGAGAGAGAGAGAGAGAGAGAGAGAGAAAAAGAGAGAGAGAGAGAGAGAGGAGAGAGGAGAGAGAGAGAGAGAGGAGAGAGAAAGAGAAAGAGAGAAAGAGAAAGAGAGAAAAAGAAGAAAAAGAAGAAAAAGAAGGAGAACTAGAAGAAGAAGAAAAAACAGTATGATGATAACAAATATCACTTGACACTTGACATCTGAGGGAGTCTTGATTTTACCACATTTTATTTTGTTTTTATTTTTGGCAGTTTTGATTGTAATTGTCTGGACATGTTACTGGTTTTGTGCTTGTATTAGTGTGTGTGTGTGTGTGTGTGTGTGTGTGTGTGTGTGTGTGTGTGTGTGTGTGTGTGTGTGTGTGTGTGTGTGTGTGTGTGTGTGTGTGTGTGTGTGTGTGTGTGTGTGTGTGTGTGTGTGTGTGTGTGTGTGTGTGAAGTATGTATGTATGTATGTATGTATGTATGTATGTATGTATGTATGTGTGTGTGTGTGTAAGATTTCTCCCTCGATTGAATATAACAATACTTTCAACAACACAAAGTGATTAACAATATTTCCTTCTAAGCAGCATTAGATGATCACTGAATTTTCTTGATGCTTTTACCCCATAAGCACAGCAAAATGATCAATAAAAATAGATCTGCTCTGCCATTAAGAAAGAAAGAAAGAATGAAAACCTTAGGCTTCACAAGAGCTGCATAATAACACCCAATATTGGACTTACTAACTGTTAGTTATTATTAGAGGTACGGCTAGGGTTCAACAACTTCGTGTCAAGAACCCCCATTACAAAATAGCATTAAAAAGAGGGGACTATTTATAAGTGTGTGAAGATGCTCAACATGTGTGGCATTAAACAGTACCAACTGACCACAGAAAGGATAAATGAAGACTTTCCATCCTTAAATGGGGAAATGAAATTCACACACACACACACACACACACACACACACACACACACACACACACCACACGCACACGCACACACACACACACACACACACGCACACACACACACACACACACACACCTAATAGTGCCTTGG
The DNA here is from genome assembly GCF_015228065.2 of Penaeus monodon. Lineage (NCBI taxonomy): Eukaryota > Metazoa > Arthropoda > Malacostraca > Decapoda > Penaeidae > Penaeus > Penaeus monodon. The sequence continues at coordinate 48,541,253 of NC_051403.1, forward strand.
ACACATATCTATACATTATTATAGTAATACAGACACAGACAACAACAGTCAAGCGCATGTACAAATGTGCATGCAGACGCACAAATCCATTGAAAAAGTAAATGGTTTCCTATATTTATATATTCCCTGCTTTCTTATTATGTACTACATTGACATTTGTCTTGACCCTGCTGTAAATTTATGAATGCCACTTTAGTTTTAACACTTAAAACAAGGGATTTTCAATAATTAAACCAACGATATACGTACCAATCTGGTAAAAGACTACTTTCCTAAAATGTATATAGTTTTGTGTGTGTATATGTGTACATCTGCATATGGTGTGTGTATATACATGTATAGTATGTACATCTGCCTATGGTGTGTGTATGTAAACTATAGACTACCAAATAAATTATTTATTGTGGCAAGAAGCAATAGCTTATGATTCATTCACAGAAATCACTTCTCTGTGTATATATCAATATATATCTATATATATATATATATATATATATATATATATATATATATATATATATATATATATATATATATATATAAATGTATTGATAGATTAGAGATAGAGATAGAGAGAGAGAGAGAGATGGGGGGGAGAGGAGAGAGAGAGAGGGGGGGAGGGGGAGGGAGGAGGGAGAGGAGAGAGAGAGAAGAGAGGAGAAGAGAAGAGAAGAGAGAGGAGAGAGAGTGAGAGAGAGCGAGAGAGCGAGAGAGCGAGAGAGAGAGAGAGAGAGAGAGAGAGAGAGAGAGAGAGAGAGAGAGAGAGAGAGAGAGAGAGAGAGATGGGGGAAGACAGAGAGAGAGAGGTGGTAGGGATGAGATAAGGAGAGGAGATAAAGCGAAACAAGTAAAGAGAGAGAGACAGAAGAAAAAGAAAATGGCCAGAGAAACAAACAGACACGGAGATAAAATTTCAAGCCGTAACACTTACCCGCCTCGTGACCTAGACCGGGATCTGGACCTCGACCTGTGCTTCTTCTTCTTGCCGGAACGCTTTGATCTGTACGAGTCCTCGCTACTTATGGAGCGCTGGAAAAATGTTAATTAACTGTCAGTGATGGACCATAAAATTGGAGAGGGAAAAGGAGACTGTATGAAGACAAAGATAGAACCTATTTACATTTTATATCACACACAAAAATAAATGATTACATAAAAAAAGAACCAAGAAGAAGTAAATGCAATATCACCAACAGCTCAATCTAAGCCTCTGTTCTAATACCCCCCATTAACCCAGGCCCTGAAATTTGTCCCCTGCCCCAAAGACCCACCGAGCGGCTCCTGCCCTTCTTCTTCTTGCTCTTCTTTTTGCGTGACCTCCTCCTGTCATCGTCCGAATCCTCTGAATAACTCTTGGATCTGGAGCGCGACCTGCGAGAGCGCCTCTTGTGGTGGCCCTCGTCGCTCTCAGACTAGGAGGGAAGAGAGATGGAGAGTGTTAGAATTATCTGGATGTTCAGAGTCTATTACATATGCCTTGATTTCAGCTGCTGTAATTACTTACATATACAGTATATATGTACATATATAAATAACAAAAACACACACACACACACACAGAGCTAAGACAAAATTAAGAACACTTAGAAGAAAGTACTCTGAGACTGACTGAATGCTGCAACCAAAATTTCCAGCTGTGCCAGTATCACAGTCTTTCATGAAAAGTATTCCTCTTACCGAGTAGGAGTGCGACCTCGATCGTGATCTCTTGCGATCCTTCTTCTTGCTCTTCTTTTTGTTGCGCGAGTGGTGGTGGCCACACGCTTCCTCCAGGTGTTGTTGATATTCCTTTAGGTGGTAAAGAGGTTGGATACAATTACTAGGCGTACATGTACATCTACTTGCACACCTACACATGCCTAATTACAAACATACCCACCCACACCCAATCTCATAAAATCACATGTAATTTTTTTTTTTTCTTGAAAATGGCCAATTTAATCTATGCAAAGATTAAAAGGCATAAGTTCAGTCTACTTTAACCATGAATAAGCACATGTTTCTGATTTACCAATAAATGAAGTCTACTGGATTTCAAAGTAACCTTGACAATTGTTATCTCCTGAGAAAGCATTTCCCCTTCTTAAGATGCCAATCACGTATAGCCTCAACCTCCCTTTTACCTTGAATATCCTGATGCGCTCAGCTTCAATGGTGACTGCTGTGAAGGCCGGCAGGTGCTGGACGCGTGGCCGGACGTCTTCCCACGTGGAGCCCGAGTCCACTCCAATGGACTTCAGAGCCGAGCGCAACCCTGCCTCCAGCCGACGCATCTTCCGGGCCTCCTCCTTCAGCCGCTCTTTCTCCCTGGCCTCAGCCTGGAGGAAGGGGTGGGTACAAGGGTAGGTTTTGTGATGTTCTTTTTCAGGGTTTTTCTACCAGAGACAATCCTAGAATTCCCTGGTTGTCAGAAATCTCTGAGAGCAATTAAACTCTGGTGATATCTGGCAGTGGCCAGACAGTAGGTGCGGGAGTCCACTGCGTTAAGCCGAAAACCCCGCTCCACATGCACGGCGTGTTGCCGTGCATACAAGCTCAACCGGCCAACCATGCGGTTCGCTATGACGTTCTATCAAGTTGCCCGGCAGGAACGAGTTAATATTGAAATTATCCGGCACAATCTTTAGGTGACCTATGTCAATAACTTCAAAAGAATCAGACATATCTGCTTTAAAGAATGGTGCATCTTCCCTAACTTATCTAAATAAAGAAGAAAAAGGTTTTGTAATGTTCTTTTGAGGGCTTCCCTACCAGAGACAATCCTAGAATCTTAATACTGAAATTATCCAGCACAATCTTTAGGTGACCTATGTCAATAACTTCAAAAGAATCAGACATATCTGCTTTACAAAACAGTGCATCTTCCTTAACTTATCCAAATAGAGAAGAAACATAAGAAAAAACCACCACTCAAACTAAAAATCCCAAGAGGTTTCAAACCTACCTTCTCAATGAGAGCATTATAGGTGAGTTTCACATTGCCAGCATCAAGGGTGGCCGAGCGTGGGTCGTCACACACAACAGTAGCAAATTCCTTGAAGCTTGTCTTAACCTGAAGTAATAAAAAATAATTTTATATTTATTATCTTATCAACAATATGTTATAAGATGCAGATATGATTCAAAATTATCATTTTAAATATTTACTTTGTAGCTATGGTACTAGATTTACTTTTTATATACTTCTATATACTATATACTTCTTACTTTTGTCCCAAGACAGCATGAATCAAACATTTCTCTAATACAGGGAAGAACTTTAACATAATTCACCTGGACTTCAAATGCCTTTTCTTTGAGGATTTCCTTGATAATCTTCTTCTCATCATGGAAGCGAGACTTGAGATCTGCCACGTAGAACTTGAACAAGTCGAGTGGTGTTGACCCTGGCTGACCTAGCATGGCTGTGAATCTGGGTTGAGAGAGGTGGAGGTAGAAAATGATACTGAACTATGCGATAGAGGTAATGCAAACACTATCATTTTACGACTTTGTTACTGACATATAACACTAAAACTGATTATAGTAAAAAAACTGCTTTCCACCTTCTTAATTAATTTCCTCTAAAATTTCTTCCACTTTTATATCTCTGGTCAACATCAAGGATACATTCAAATAGATGGAAAAGGATTGCTTTAGGAAGATTAAGTGAAATTCAGAAGATTAAGTGAGTGTGAGATTAAAAGTATAAAGAAAAGAAAGAAAGAAAATAAATGGAAAAACTCTAGCCATCTATGCCGCTGTCCCATACAATCAAGGCTCACCTAATGTCTGCAGAAATGATAGGGTAAAGCTCCACCCAGAGGGACATGGATGTGAGCTTGCCTTGCTCGTGGAGCTCGTCCAGGAGAGCGGTGAAGTTGTCTCTGCATTTGCGTTGCTGCCTCTTGATCCGTCTCTTTTCCCTCTCACGCTCTTCCTCCTCCTCTTCCTCCAGCTGTTTGATGTGCTCGGCAAATACAATCAAGGCATCTTCCTTGTCCATACCTAGGGGGAGAGTTTATTATTTACATATCTCAACCTTACTTTTTCATTCTTCTCTCTCTTTCTCTCTTTTTCTCTCTCTCTCTCTATAACACATCCAAAAAAAAAGAAAAAAAAAAAAGAAAGGAAAAAAGAAAAGAAAAGAAAAAAAAACTTACTAAGGAGATCTGTGTCCTCAGCAAAAGTGGGATTGTCGATCAGCATTTGCTGTGCCTCAGACCATGTCGTCTTGAAGGTGATGTTTGTCATGCTGTCCAGGATTTCACTCAGGACCTGTGGGGGGTGAGAAGTATTTGAAAATGTGTGGAAAAGAAGCAAATGATGATGATGATGATAATGATAATGATTATACACTAATAATATTAATCATAATAATAGTAAAAATAATAATGAAAATTATGATAATAATAATATGAAGATTTAGAGAGAGAGAGAGAGAGAGAGAGAGAGAGAGTGAGAGAGAGAGAAGGTAAGGAAAAATATAAGCATTTAATAAAAGAAGAAGAAGAAGAAGAAAAAAACAGCACACAGAAGAATAAAGAAGAAGAAGTGTAAAAAAAAAAAAAGGAAGATGAAAGAAAAGTAAAAAGTAGAAAGTAAAAGACACGGAAGACAACAACAGAGTAAACGCCTGGAGCCGAGGCCAGCTAACCTTCATATTCCTCTTCCGCATGGCTTTGTTCTCCTCCTTCTCCCTCTTGGCCAGGTTGAACACCACGTCTTCGTACACTTCACGGCGCTCGCTCTCTGGCACAACCTTCCACAGCTGCGGGTTTAGGGGGGGGGAGGGGAAAACATTAGCCGATTGTCTTGAGCTTTTGCTGTGAGAAGTGGATGTGTTCTTGTATTTTGCACAAGAATATACACTGATGTGTATGTTCTAAAAATTCCACTTTAGACAAAATGAGCCAAATTCAACTAACTTCCAGGTGCTGGAACATTTCATGACATCGGTAATACTTCACGGAAGAGTTCATGCGTTCGCAGTTCAGGAGGAAGTGTTCAAGGTCTTCTTTGGCCTTTTTAGCACGTAACCGTTGCTCTTCCTGAAGGAGTAAGAATAAAGATTAACATTCAAGAGGGACTTCTCCCCCAAAGGGTACAAGGTATAGTGAAAACAGAAAAGAAAGAAAGAAAGAAAGAAAAGATAATATTACTTCATTTTTTTTCTAGGCTAATTCATCTTTAGATCATTACTTTTCCTTATCTTTAAACTCTCCTTACCAATTAATTTTTGGGGGGACAAAATTCCTTATAAAAAAGCCTATACTCCATTCTTAAAAAAAAAAAAACACAAAAACTACTAAACACACATTATTATAATCATCCATACACCAATCTCCCTCTCCCATCTTCACGTAGATAAAAATCCGACACCAAAGATAAAAATGCCAACCCAACCTTCTCCTCCTTTGCCCGCTGAACCTTGTACGCGTTGAATGCCTGTTTCTTCTCATTAAGCTTGTTGAAGGCTTCGTAGCGTGCGTCATTCTGGATCATTCTGACAGCTTTGTCCCAGGTGGCATCGCTCGGAACACCCTGTCAAAATACAAGAGAGGGGAGCTGAATCTTCAAGGAAATACAAGTTAAACAGGTGAAAAGGGAATGCAAAAGCCATAAATGAATCATATTTCAAGGATCACATACTGTACACACTAACATGACATAACTAACATGACTAACATGATCACATACTGTACACACTAACTAACTGTACACGCTAACATGAATACTCTGTCAATTAACTCTTTGGCAAATGAAGAATGATGAATGTATTGCAAATTTGTGAAGCTAGTAGTTATGTCACAATCACACATCACTATGACTTGAAGAAAAACTTATTTTTATGCTAATAATTTATACATATAAAGTGGAGAAGGAGAGGGAAAAAATTAGAAGAAAGCAGAGGTGAAAGAAAAGAAAAGAAAAAAGATAAAGAAAAAGAAAGAAAAAGAAAAAGACAGAAAAAGAAAAAAAAAAAAAAAAGAAAGAAAAAAAGAAGAAAAAAGAAAAAAGAATGGAAAACAGAAAGAAAAAAAGCAAAAGCAAAATAAAGAAAAAAGAAAGGCAAAAAGCCAACTCACCTTATCCCGCAAGAACTCTTTAAAGGCCTCCAAAGCCTCCTTCTTGTCCTTGAAGACCAGCTGCTTTGGTTCTGTGACTTCCTTCACTTCCTCTGTGATGAGAAGATTGATATCACAGATAAAATATATGCCATGATTCATTAGCATGCTGTAAACACGGGTAAGGGATGGCAATGCATTACATACAAAATCATAGTTGAGGATGATTATTGAAAAATAAAATCAAAACTGTTTCTGTCCATGCTTTTATGGGAGATAGAGATCGTATTGAACTTCAGGTATCTATCTAGAAATGGTTGCCAATTATCAAATGCTTCATCTTGGCTCTGAAACAAGGGATATTTTGCTTCAAAACATCTGTTGTGCTTTTTTTTTCATTCACAACTTAATATTTCATGTGCTATTATAATATATTTCCTCTTAATCTGCTCACATTTACCAAAGTTAACTTCTTACCTACAGGAATCTGAAGCAAATCACACACACAAACACAAACCAACAGCTCTCAATTAGAGCATTATATTCTTTTATAAACAAAATTGCACGTCATGCAGCACACCTGATGTAATTTTCTGATCGTTCTGAATACCTGTCCGAGTTAATTCACCCACTTTAGACGTTGCCTTTTGAAAGCTACCACAGCATGGACAGAGAACAGGGATCATCAAAAGGAAATGGTAAACAAGGTGAGAATGTATGAGTAATTTCACAGAAAGAGTTGTTATTAATACACACAATCACAAAAAGTCTGTTTCAAGTTTTGTTTGCATTAGAGGGTCATAGCCCGTTGCACCCGAGGGGCCATGGCCAAAGTACAGGCTTGCTATGCTCAGAGCTGTATCTCTGTATGATGATGCACAGCCTGCAATTTTTCTGTACTGTTCAGTATGCCTTGAAGAATGTAGTTGAAACTACACAAGCCATTAGAATATTCGTAACCCTCAGGCTCGGACCAAAACATGGCTGTCAAGTACGCTTAGGCACCCGGGTGCAACAGGTAATAAATACAAATAATCAAAATGTTGAAATCATAAAACCCTTCTCTGTGAAAATGTCCTCTTGTTACAGATAAAATGAAAAATTAATGATGACACTAACCTACACAGAGAAATTAGGCAAGTTATACCTACTGTAACTTCCAGAGGAAATTTCCTTCATGGAAATCACACAAAAAAAAAATCAGAAATTAATCAGTACAACTTGATTTCAGAGAAAGGAAAGATTAGAAAGTCTAAAAAAAAACAAAAAACTACAATCAGAAATCTGTTATAGATTGATGGAAATCTAATTCAAACTACAAATTAGACAAACAAGATAACACAGAAGGGTAGAAAGAAAGCGAAGACGACGGCAGAGAAAAGGCAGAGGAGACAGAAAAGATGGAGAAGGCAAAGACCAGAAAGAAGTCAAAGATTGGGGAGGAGAGAACGAGACGACAAAGAGAAAGTGGGAAAAGAAGAGGATAAAGAAAAACAGAACAATTTAGGAAAAAAAGAATACAAATTGAGTAGTCATATGACCATGCTTATCTGAAAGAAAATCACATAACAGATAAATAGATTGGAGAAGAGAATTATATGTAAAGGCAGAGGTAAAGAAGTATATAGAAAAATATGAAAAAGGAAGAGAGAAGAAAGAAAGAGGAAAACACACACAATTGTTGCTAATAAAATATTCTTTAAGCATACACAAAATGTTAAATGAAATCACAAAAGATTAGATCTACGGTATCTCCATTACAGTCTGCGTATCTGACAGGGGCAGGGTGCATGGCCTCTACTTCCAGTGAGAGTGATTCAAAGCTATGTGCAGCTATAGTTTTTGTTGAAAAAATAGCTAAAAAAATACATATATATACAGACACAGAAACACAGACATGCACAAAACAAACACAAACATGAAAACAAACACAGACACAGACACAGACACACACACACACACACACACACACACACACACACAGACATATGCATATAAACATCATAAAAAAACACAATCACAAAAATGAGCAAAAACAAATCACTTATCCAATCACTCATTCACATACAAGTGGACATACAACAAACAGACAATTAAACAGACTCAGTCTACAGTGGCGATGACTTTCATAATGAACACATTCACAGTAACAGACCTCACCAAAAGAATAAAAAAGAGAAAACAACAAGAA
>NC_051403.1:48559490-48566990 GCF_015228065.2 Penaeus monodon
TATTATTATTATTATTATTATTATTAATAATTGATTGTTGATGAAATTTAATATTACTATTAATTGCTAAATTTATATGTAAACAAGTACGAAAAGATATAATTTACAGGGACAAATATCTCATGGTCTTGTGTATGAATCATTCTAGAGATAAGTTTTGATAATATTTTCATTCTAATGATAGTACAGAATAGTAAGCTGTTTGCTTTGTTAAATAAAATGGGGGTCACTGATTGATATATTGAGATGACTTCATGTCGTTTTATTATTACAGTATTTTGAAGTATACGTAACATCTTATCAGAATATTTTTTTGTTTAGAAATCATCTGTTTATGTCTTTATTTGCAAATATATATATATAATTACACTCACACTCACACTCCCGCACGCACACGCACGGGCACATGCACGCGCACACGCACACGCACACCCACACCCACACGCACACCCACACGCTCACCCACACTCACACTCACACTCACACTCACACTCACACTCACACTCAAACACACACTCAAACACACACACACACACACACACACACACACACAACACACACACACACACCACACACACACACAACACACATACACACACACACACACTCTCACACTAACACACACACACACCACACACACACACACACACACACACACACACACACACACACTAGTGCACGCGCACGTGCACACGCACACGCATACATACAAATATATATATTGTAAAAAACCCAGGTTATAGTGAGTTCAGTTCATAGTGTGATAGGCAAATGGTAATCCCTGTTGGAGCTTTGGGTGGGTACCATATTATGCAAGGGTGGTACTGGCCAAAGAAATGCTAAATATGATTTGAGAGAGACTTCTGTACTCCAGTAAATTGATACAAGCTGATTTGTGTGTTGGTATATAGTATGTGTGTGTGTGTGTGTGTGTGTGTTTGTTTATATACACGTATATGTTTACATATGTATATGTATATGAATATATATATATATATATATATATATATATATATACATATACATATATATATATATATATATATATATATATATATATATATATATATATATATATATATATATATATATATATATATATATATATATATATATATATATATGAGGGGGCTTCAAAAAGTTCTTGGAAAATGAACAGTATGAAAAAACGATTTCAATTATGATATGCTCCATTATGGTCAATACACTTCTGCAAATGCTGATACCAGCCTTTAAGTCCGGACTGTCTGAGTAAGACTGAGGGTTATGTGATCTGAACCATGGCAGAGCAGCTCTTTTTACATCTTTAACTGATGGAAAATTGGTACCTTTCAATGTTATTTTAAAGTTTGGAAACTAAAAGAAGTTGGATTGGGCTAAATTGGGGCAATAAGGTGGATGTTGGACAATTTCCCATCAAAATTCACGTAGCACAGCTCTTGTCTGCTGAGCACCATGAGCGGGTGCATTGTCATGGTGGAAGAGAACGTGTTGATGCAAATTTCCAGGGTGTTTTTCTGAGATTTTTTTTGACAGTTTTCTCAAGATGCATTCATAAGAAGCAGATGTAACTGTTTTTTGCTCTTGAGGAGGTCAACCAGCAAAATCCCCTCTGCATCCCAGAAGACAGTGACCATGGCCTTTCCTCTTGAATGTTCAGATTTTGCTTTGACTGGCCACTTCCACCCCTGGGCAGCCACTGCTTTAACTGAATGTTGTCCTTGGGATCTTCCTGGTAGAGCCACATTTCACCCTGTCACAATTCACTGCAGAAAAGCTTCAGAGTCCTCGCGTCCCACTTGGGCACAACAGCCTAGGGACCCATCGAGCAGGAAAGTTTACTTAGCCCCAAACTCTCCACCAGAATTGTGTGTGCAGAACCTACAGAAATGTTGAGTGTGACTGCAACTGATTCAGTGGTTATTTGTCTATCCATTTCATTCATGTTGTGAACAGCATCAAGCCCTGCCACTGCTGGGGTCATCTTCAGTTTCGTTTCTTCCACTTCTGAACCGACTTATCCATTTGTAGGTTGTTGATTTCTTTGGGGCATTGTCATCATAAACTTGTTCCAGAGCATAAATGATTTGCCTGTTCTCCCAACTGAGTTTCACCATGAATTTAATGTTTGTCCTGGCCTTGATTTTGGTGGATTCCATGTTGCTTGAATGGTGAGTGACTTCCAACTGGCAGGGATGCATTATTACCTGCATTTAAGGGTTCATGTTTGAACACATTATAACACATTGGTACAAGAATGTTCAGGTGCATTGAAATCAAAATCCTTCCATATGATTTTTAGTTATGGACTTTTTCTACAAACTTTTTGAAGCCTCCTTGTATATGATGTATATAGATATGTATATATGTATTATATATGTATATATATATGTATATATATATTATATATGTATATATATATGTATATATATTTTTTTCTATTTATATATGCAAATATATATATGTATATATGTATATATATATATATATATATATATATATATATATATATATATATATATATATATATATATATATATATATATTGCGTATGTATGTATATATGCATGTGTGTGTGTGTGTGTGTGTGTGTGTGTGTGTGTGTGTGTGTGTGTGTGTGTGTGTTTATGTGTACATATATTTGTATGTTTGTATATGTTATGTCCAGTATGTGTCCTAAATTTATTATATTGTGAGATATATGGAAATAAATTATTCCTTTGTGTTACTGGAGATATCTTTGTGGTTGTTCAAAAAGAGTGATATTTTGTGGTGTTGAGTTTAGATAAGAGAAAATGAGTATTTTGCTAATGTTTACCATTGAAATTGACTCAGTATTAGGGGAAAATATTTATATTTATATATTTATATTAGAGAAATAAACATTTTTGAATTATGATTTTGAAGTCTCAGAAATTCCCTAATCACAAAAGCTGTTTATTTATGCTTTTTACTCTTTGTTTTGTTTCTGTTTTAAGCGCCTATTGGGTGCTGGGAGTGTTTTACATAATACAGAACAAGAGCTAAACTTCTGTATTACGTAATAACTAAAACTTGTGTTAATTTATTTTGACGTCATTCAATTTTACAAAAGTCTTCTCCATAGAAGTGTTTGTATATTTTGACATCATGCTGTTTTACGAAGTTTAGTCAAAGTCAGCACATATTGTATTTATTTATATACTGTTTTTTTACAACCCCTTTTTAAAAATTTTAATTTGATATTTGATTTTGTATTCAAATTTTTTGAGGGTAGTATTCTCGACTTAAAGTTTGCAAAAGCGCTATATTCCATATTTAAAGGAAATATTATACTTTCACTTACTGATTTATTATTTGTGGAAAAGTATTTTTTTTTCCCGAAACCAGATTTTTTTTTGTTTTTATACCTTCTAGAATCAGGTTATTGATTTTGAAAAGAATTCCAATTTTCACCCAAATCAAAATCTGACCCAATTTTCATTTTCTCTCTCTCTGAACATTTTTCCCATTTTCATTAACATTTTTTTTCCCTTCTCTCTTGATTGATTGATAATGTGTCTTTGTATACTCTTTATCATCGACACAGAGTCGTAAACACACTCAACCCCAAAGAAGAATGGCCTCAATGACCTTTGGTCAGAAGTCATTTACTCCCACACCGCCACAGAAAGGCAGCTTTCCTCTCGACCATGAGGGAGAGTGCAAGAAATTTATGATTAAGTGAGTACAAAGTTTTCTTTAGCCTTGTTGTTCGAAGGCTGTCTTGTTTTTTTCCTTTTTTTTGGTTATTCTTTCTTTTTTATGGTATTATTATTTATTGTTTTGTTTTTTTATTTTCATTTTTTTATATTGTATATATGTGATAAATGACTGTGGTCAGATATCAATATATAGCAATATATTTCTTAGATATTTTTGTGTGAGTATTTTTTTTTGTAAGTTTTAGTTATCTATTTAAGTTATTTTACTTTCTTAATCTCAGAAATTGATAAGACAATATTTTCTTATTTACTAAAAAAAAAAAAAAAAAGTTTTTGTATTCTGCATTACTGTTGTTAATCTTGTGTTGTAAATGGTTAGAGAGAGACGGATAAACTTTATTTTTTGTATGCCTTAATAAACTTATTTGTAGGTAGTTTTGCTAACCTAATTACTCTGGTAGAAAGTTGATCTAAAACTCTTACACATTTATAAATAACTTCCATATATCTATGGATAATTCTTACACCCTTACTTATGTAAATGTATATATATATTTATATATAAGATTATATGTGTGTGTGTGTGTGTGTGTGTGTGTGTGTGTGTGTGTGTGTGTGTGTGTGTGTGTGTGTGTGTGTGTGTGTGTGTGTGTGTGTGTGTGTGTGTGTTTGTTTTTGTGAGAGAGAGAGAGAGAGAGAGAGAGAGAGAGAGAGAGAGAGAGAGAGAGAGAGAGAGAGAGAGAGAGAGAGAGAGAGAGAGAGAAGAGAGAGAGAAAGAAAGAATGTGTGCACCTATGCACTTGTATTTGTGGTTTTGTGTCTCTGTGTCTGTATCTGTGAGTGTTTGCATTTGTGCATGTCTTTATATGTACTGGTACCAGTATGTGTGTCTGTATGCACATACATTTGACCATGATTGGGTTAATGGCTCTGTATACATGTACATGGTGTGTGTACAAATGTACATGCATGTAAATGTCTTTTTCCCTGTGACTACCATATTAAAAGAACTATCACTCAGAAGATCACCTGCACATCCTTTAAACTTATGTTGTCAGTGTATATGTGACTTGCATGAGTACCTGACCCAAGGCCAATACATCCTACCTTATCAGACAAATTTCTCTTGATAGGAGAGCGAAAATAAAGCATAGAAAAAGTGGAAGCAGTAATTATTATTGTTGGATTCTCTGCAAGCATTATTATTCTCTTTGGAAATCAAGGATAATGTCTAGTACAGCATTTTGTTTTGATATCATGTCATGTTACTCTTTGATTTTTTTTTTATAATCATGGATGGAAAATTTTTAAAGAATATGCTGAATTTGAATAGGAAATTGAAAGATTATAGATGAAAAACTCGGAAGTAGTCATGTTGATTTACTTGAAACTTCATAGGCCAGCTAAGGAAAAGAAGAACTACAAAAAGATTCCCAGAAAAAAAAATGAGTGCCCAGTTGTCTGAGCTTGTAAAATGAAGTTCAGATTAGAGAATTAAAGATACACTAATGAAAAGGAAGTAGCAAAGACAGCCCTTTGTAACTCATTCTTGATGGGTTGATATTTGTCGTGGTATGCCTCGTGTCGAATTTACGCCCCATCACATCATGTAAGGTCAAGCCAGCTCTAGGGTGTGTGTGCCAAAGAGTTGTTCACTAGTTTGGCCCTGGCTCTGGTGACTGAGGAGAAACAGACCCTCAAAAGTAGTCGTGAAGCAGCTTATACTGCAGTCAAGAACATAGAGAGGGAGGTTAATTTATGGATTCATCACTTCTGATATATCCCTGGAGCTCGGTTTAGTATGCAGCCGTGAGTCCCCATCATAAGTGGGTTAATTATGTTTATGAAATATACAAGGAATCCCCCCTAAAAAAATTGTGATAAGAGGAAATCAGAATAGTACTAGGTATATGTCATCATGCCTTTGGAAATGTTAGTATTAAAAAGCTGTGAGAAATGACTGACATTGTTTTGCATTGCATTTGATTCCCTCAGCAAGATTCTCATTAAATTAAATCTTGTGAAGTAAAAGAAGAGCTAGGTTATTGCTATGCAGTTTCCTTTTAAACAGAGATCAGATTAAAGACAAGAAGATAATGTTTATAGAATTGAGTGTACTGGAAGGAGTTTCTTCTCAGAAATCAACCTTGTTGCTTGTGATGTGCAGAAAGACAGCACATTTGTAAGGAATTGGTTCAAGGAAAATTCTTCAGTTGGGTATCTTAGATGCTTACACACAAAAGTGTATCATTACCATTTCATACGGTTGTAGAGGTCATGGCTTAGAGCAAAAAATATACTTGAAATGGGCCCTTTTTATTATTAATGCAATGGCCATCACCAACATAACTCTATCCAGATAAGTTTCTCCACATACCATCCAGCACATGAGAGAGTGCAGTTTTGCTTGATAAATATTGAAACATCCATGGGCCTTTGACGGCAAGTCCTTAGATGCATGCCTTTGTCTTTAGAACCTTGCCGTTAAGTGTGACGAATGGTGATATATTTCATATGTGAGCCCAGGAGTAAATAGAATAGAATGATAGTGAAATAAGTGTTGAGATAGAGGTAAAAATTCGGACTTTTTAAGATAATTAAGGACATGAATGTGTACACCATGCTAAATTGATAATTATTGCCAGAAAATTGTGGAATAAATGGATGAAGCCTTTGAGAATTATGGATTTGAATTCTGGTACAACAAATATTTGCAGAAATAGGGTTGTGCTGAATTATTTTTATATTTGTAAGTAATATTGCACACTGCAAAAGTAGAATTATTAGTGTTTATCAATGCTTAGGTATTAATAAACTTTCAATACTTTTTAAGAGTCTAAAAGAATCTATTTGTATATTCATCCCCCATTATGTATTTATATTATCTGAGATGAGCATCTTAATACTTTGTACTAAATTATCTTAATGGATTCCATATAGATATAGTTCAGTCGGAGTGAATTACTAACCTTTTTGCGGCAGTCTGTGGTTTCGGTATCAACTTCTGTTTATGAAAGGTAGATAACATATGATTTCCTAATGTATTAAGGTAGACAATTGGTGTATTGTGGTGGGTGTTTTTTTTTCTTTCAAAATCATATTAACCATTAGTTATTTTTAATATTCTCACAGTTTGACAGTTTCTGAAATGTGTTCTTTTGTCAGATGTCTGCATTCAATCCAGGATTTCTTTTTTATATCTGTTTTATAAACTCGCTTACAATTGTTTTTTTAAAGTTTATGTTTATGAAGACAATTTCTGGCAATAGCTTAGATTTTTAAGTAAAAATTGTGTGTTATTAAAATTCTTACTGTAAGATAATACAGTCTATTATCATAAAATGTTATAATTTCAGGGCAAAGTTAGAACATTGAATGATGAAGTAATGGAGAAAGAAGGTTAAAATCTGAATGAATATTGAGATTTTTTTTTTTTTTTTTTTTTTTTTGTAAGGGAAGCAAAATCTCCTTTTGCTTGTTGAGGTATGCATGTGTTATTTCACAGTTTCTATTACTTTTCATAAGGGGTTTATTATTGATGTTTCATAATACCTTTTGATTAATCCTTTGTTTTCATTGTAAGCAGTTACGAAACACAAATAAAAGTGTAGTTAATGAAAATAAATGACATGCTTTTGATTTGTCCAAGGCTTATGTTTATATATTTTTCATTTTATATGGTGACTCTCCCTGATTCCTCGTGAAGATTACTATGTCCTTGTGCTTACCACGTATAACTTACATTGGTGACTTGCAATTGGTGACTTGCAACTTGTAATTGCTGGGGTGACCAGGTACATACAGCATTTGCTTTAAT
>NC_051403.1:48574490-48591990 GCF_015228065.2 Penaeus monodon
GTAGACCCCGTTGCCACTCAACGGCCTCTCAGGGTAGGGGGGGCAAGTGCATTCAAACCTGTGGCCAAGAGTATGGGCAATGGGGAGAAGAGTAACGATACTTCAGAAATAAACATTACTAGCAGTGAAATTTGTAGCCATTGTGGTTCAAGAACTCCTGCTAAGGTTCTCAGACCAATGGACCTCGATAAAAGTGCCTTTAAGTCGTTGTACCCTGACCTGAACTTCGTGCTGGATGAGGACGAGTGGTCTGCTTGGCAAGGGCGTGGGGACTCAGTGCTGCACATTCAGCTGCGAGAGTGGGCACAGGTCCTGGTGATTGCTCCCTTGGATGCCAACACCATGGCCAAGATGGCACAGGGGCTCTGCGACAACCTATTGACCTGTATTGTCCGAGCTTGGGATGTCTCAAGGCCACTTGTGTTCTGTCCAGCTATGAACACGCATATGTACTCTCACCCTCTTACTATGAAGCATACAGCTATTCTAAAGGTAAGGCCTATGAGGGTATAGTGTCTTGAATAGTCAGTCTGATTCAGGGATGGGGGACCTGAAGATTAAAAGTTTTATCATTATAGCACAAATGCAATGGCATAGATGTAAATATAGACATCATATCAACACAGCCATAATCATAGACACAGACATAAGCATAGCATAGACATAGAGAAAGAGAACACAGACACAGACACAGATACAGACACATACTAAGACAAACACAAAGACACAGATGCAGACATAGATATACAGCTATAGGCACAGAAAGACATGATACTAACACAGAGACTGATAGAAACAAACACAGACATAACCACAATGCACAAATAGAAATAAACACATATATAAGGAGCATGCAGAAAAAAATTGTCTTAAAAATAAGGTTAAGACAGAGAATCAAGACATTAGTAGTGAATACAAATCCTGTGTGGAAACTTCTCCAGATGTTTAAAATTTTGAGCCCCCCCAATCCCTTGCCCGTTTTGTTGTCGTGGGGGGGCTTAGGAGGCGGAGACTGGGACCCAATGATGGGGACCTCCCACCTTGGGACTCAGCCCTCGACTCACTAATTTTTGCATGGTCCTTTACTTTCCTTCCCACTTTTAGTTTCTGTCCCCTTCACCAACCCTTCTGCTATTCCACCTCCCTAAGGTGTGAGAGCCGTGCTGAAGGATAAAGGCTGACTTTGTGCCAGTCCTGAACGGCCTGAGGGAGCCATGGCACGGTATCCCCCTGATTTGATCTAGCCCTTCCCTCAAGGGGACTCTGAGGGGTGGACTGTTTTATCCCCAACTAACCCAGCTTACCATGGCCAGTAATGAAAACTTCTCTCCATATTAGGGGCAATGAGGCTTGCCCTTTCTCAAATAGCCCCAACGTGCTAAAACCCACCCGATTCCGCTGCCCCCAGGCTCTCCTTTGACCACGGCCTCCGAACACTGCACAACTACCCCCTCATCAATGCCTCCTAGTACAGTACCACAACAAATCCTTAAGGAACATTTTCACTCTCCCAGCACGCTCAACGTCATCACCTCTACCCCACACCCTCCACATCAACCACCCCATCCTCCCTTATTAATACCTTACACTTATTGCCCACCTCCCCATAACACTACCTCCCTCACACTACTCCCTCCGTCCACGCACCCGCCCGTCGACTACCCCTATCACTACAACAATATGAATACCACTCCTTCAGCGCAGCAATGGACCGATTTTTCGTGATCCCTCCCACAGCTCCTACTCTGACAACAACCTTCTCTTCCAACAATGTC
The DNA here is from genome assembly GCF_015228065.2 of Penaeus monodon. Classification (NCBI taxonomy): domain Eukaryota; kingdom Metazoa; phylum Arthropoda; class Malacostraca; order Decapoda; family Penaeidae; genus Penaeus; species Penaeus monodon. The sequence goes on from NC_051403.1 coordinate 48,576,266, forward strand.
TCCCAAAACAGTAGGTAAGTCTCTTTCCGTTAGCCGACCCGACCGCTCCCGTCTTGGTCACAGTCACATCCGAAAACCAAGCTATAGCAAGTAACAAAACTAACAAGACATATATGGTAACCCCATCCTTGCAGAACCCTCATCCAACCTCAATACTTGTCACCGAACAGTTTCAATCTCCCAGTCAAAATTGCCCAATCTAGGACAAAGATTGGGTCAATTGTGAGAGAAGAACCTACTAGCCTGCTCACAGACTATGATGCAACGTCAGTACAATTCTACTCCGTTCCCCCCATAGAGGTATCGAAAGACCCCCTAACATAAGCCAAAATTACCTCCGTAGACATGACCTTCCCTTTACACGTCTATATAGGGGAGAATCCCTTCCCTGTTCGTCCAACCAACCTCTCCACGTCAGTGCCAAAAATTGTTGGCGTCTAGGAACACCCAGCCCAACATTGCCGTTCCACAGCCCAGATGGCCCACTATAGTGACCAACCTGGCCATAACCCGATCTAACTGCCTGCACAATCACGCACTGTTCCAACAGTGGCGGCCCCCATAATGTATTTTATAGGGCTGTCCCACTCAAATTTTGTTCTGAGGTGAGCAACTCTCAGATTCAACTTGGACTCACACTACTGAAGCCAGACAAGAAGCAAGTCGACGTGGTTCTCCTCTTACTCTTACTCCAGTAATATGCTCATTCTAGCCAATTTCTCTTAAACCCCCCCTCCATCTAACCCAACCCCATCTTCTAACCTCTACCTTTCCCCATTCAAACTCTTTTGCATCTAATCCAGACACTCCATCTCTACTAAGATATCTCAATCACCACCACACCCCCAACACTTCCCCTCTCCCTCCTCGCACTACCCGTAACAACAGAACAAACGTTCCACCCCCTCTTCCCTTACCACCACAATCACCTCCCCTTCCTTACTCCTTTGCTTGAGACCCATCCTCTGCTTTCCCCCCCTCACAAGAAATCCTATATCCCCCAAAACTTCCAAACCAACTCAAGAAGAAACCATTGAAAATATTCAAGATTACCTAATGAAACTGCGACTCACCTACTAAATCTACAACTCCTGCTCCTTCCACAACTCCAAGGTACTGCTGATATCCATCCTCCTCCTACGATTATCCGCCCACTACCCAATCCTCCTACCCCTCCCAACACAGCCCATCCCCCCCGACCCCACCCCACCCACATTATCCCTCCACCATCCCCTTCTATCCCTTCCACTCCCGTCCTGTATACACACAGAATTCCCTTATTCACAAGTATCCCCTTCCTCAACCCTCATCTCCTAATCCCCTCCTAGTAGAACACCACCTCCCACACCTCTCCCATCTCAGACTCTCAGTCCTTTTTCCCACCTTCTAGCTGCTTCCCCCCTCAATCAGTAAAGTATAACTATCCTTTCATTGGTATTCGCGGTTCCGCTCCCACAGACCCTATTCCATCTATTATATGCCTTCAAGAGTACCTTTCTAACACATCCTCCAATACCAATCCCCAATTTGTCTCATCCCCACATTCCATTTATGTCTCATCCATACCTTATCAATCAGAAAACACCTTATGTCACCCTCCTTTCACAATGTCCCCTTGCACAGTTATCCGTTCTCCTTGTTCCTTGTAATGTTTCCCTTTCATCACCACACATCTATTATCGTGCCCACGTTTTGAAACAACCCGTACCTCTGCTTTCCCCCACCTATCCTTCCTCACCGACCTCCACCTATCAGACATCCTTTCAGAATCCACACTTTCTCTTACAACCTATCCTCAAACAGATACTATCCTTTCATCTAATCTAACTCCTTACCACACCCGACCCTACCCTTCACTCACCAATCTTTGCCAAGCTGACAACTAATCACTAACTCACACCCTGTCCAAACCTTAACTATAGTTCTACATGACCTTCGATGTCTAGCACATTTCTTCTTGCTTTTTAACCATTAACCATTAACCATTAAAATTTTGAGGCCTTCCTTTCTTCGTCTCTTTTTTCACACCAGGAATTGGGCTACATAGAAGTGTGCGTGATAAGCAAACGGCTGGCATGCGGGGACGTTGGCCTGGGGGCCATGGCAGAAGTGGACAACATTGTAGATGCGGTGATGCAGGAGCTGCCAGGCGAGCACCGGGTGTCGCACGGCCCTTTCTAATCTTAGGGAAACGCCTTATTCCTCGACTTAGAAGAATTTTCCTCATAGCGAGCATGGGTAGCTGTGCATTAGTAAAGTAGAACTAGTTTTTTGGGTGAAATTATTGACATAAGATGGGTCCATTTACTGTGCAAAATGTATATATACAACAGTGGATAGACAAACAGATGGACTGTGAAGTCTATATATTTGAGATGGGCATTAATTTAAAAAGATGTATACCAGGAAGCTTTGAAATAAAATGATCATGAATGAAAAAACATTAACCCGAAATCCTTTATGTTAAAAAAAAAGTAAAGCCAAGAAAATCAGAGACATATAAAGCCTGAGAAAGGTTATTAAGGGAAAGTTTATTTTTGAGTCATTGTTTTCAGATTAAAGTTGTTTTAATTTTACGGGGATAGGGATGACTAATGTGTGATTATGTGTTTGTTTTCCTAAAGTAGCTGTGTAAGTTTGCAGAATAAAGAAGATATGAAGTAAAAAGAGTATTTTGAAGAGTATTGATTAAAATCAAGGTAGATAGATTATTGATATAACTTACTAGCTCTACACAAGGTTTCACAAAATAATCGTCAACTTCAGAAGAGTCAAGACTAGAAAAGTATCACTTCTTATGTGACTTAACATTATCACATGAATACACTTCCCTCCCACTCAATAGATTGCTTTTCATTTTGCTCAGAGGCAGAAGTTATACATCAAATACATCTAAGTTGATATCAGAACTTTCTTTACATTAGATGCTGTCCATCATGCCAACTTTTCACTGATTTGTTGTAAATGTAAATATAGATACAGACGAGAATAATATAATGATGATTCCAGAGCTGGTTGCTGTAGAAAAAAATGCACCAAAACTTTTTTTTTTAGACTGAAAATCTAGTTCTTCTTTCATTAAAGGAGCTTTCTTAGATAGTTTAAACAGATTTAGGGATTCATTAGGATGTAGAGATAGTGGCTATACTAGTCCTAGCGATGAGTTCTGTGGTGATATATAATTTTCTAGTGTTACTTAAGGAGTCTTTGGTAGTGGTGGGTTCCTTTTGAGATATATCCAGAAAGTATGTTGATATATTTGAGTTCATCTTATCTTTGATTTATCTTTCTCTTGGTGTCATATATTATATTTGTGAATATTAATGTATATAAAGTATTGGTGAACATTTGTAAGAAAAGAGACAAACAAAACATTTTGATAATACTATATACTATTAATGACTTTGTATTTACTGACTCTTCCATCAGGCTAGCAAAGCTTCTATTTTTGAGAGAAAAGAAAGCATGAAGTTGTTCTGGAAGTTCTATTTGGAATCTCCATTTCGTATGCCGTGGCTTATATTCCTTGATTGGAATGCCATATATTTTCTTGAAGTATTCTGAGAGTGCTAAAGGGTGAAAAGGGTATAGAATTAAGATTTTTTCTGATTATTTATTTGTTACAAAATATGCAGTTGAAAGAAATGTTTATTAGTGAAATTATGTATCATGCAATCTCTATTGGGCTGCTATGTGATTTTTTTTTCTTGATTAGATGTATAGGTGTGATCAAAATGTTATGAACGGAAGATCCTTCCACGGACCCCACTGAGATTAGGTTAAGGAAATAATATTCGGGTTGTTGACTTTGGTTATAAGCCAATTTGAAAGTCTTCCTCATCCCTGAACAAAAGCGAGAGAGGAGAGAAAAAAAAATACAATGAAGAGCTATCAATTAATTGGGAAATATGTGACACCCAAATCATGATTCTTAGTTTTCATTCTGTTTATAAATTTTGTTTTGCTTGTTCTTGCCAAGAGGACTATGGATGGTTAAATTTCTAAGGATGCACATTGCAGGTTTCTTAACTGTAAAGTAACTGTGCACAAGGAGAACCATAGATACTGCAGGCTTGAGTCAGTTTGTTTCTTTCATTATTTGAATTAGACTGATGTGAAAAAAGTACATTCATATAAATGACAATTACTTATACATAGATTATCTACTCTACATTTTCATATATTGTTTGTTTGTAATTAGATTTTTTCAGATTAAGAGAATGCATGAAGAAGGGAACTGTCTCACTATCACAAAATTTCTTTCAAGAATGGAAAGATAAAAAAAAATGTATGCATCTAAGAGTTTTTATTTTGGCATAATACTTTTGCCATTTTGTGGTCACTGTACCTGGAAGTGGTAGGGATATTTACTGATCATTTTATCTACAATGATATCAAAGTAGAGGAAAAAGAGAGAAAGAAATACTAAGTGGAAAATGAAGAAGGAATGGTCGATTATATTGACAGCAGAAAGGAATGGCAAGTGGAATGAGATGGATAATTTCTGACATGTTATTATCCAAAAGAAAAAGGTTTGGTCTCAGGTGAAGAGAACCTTGTATCTGAAAAGTGTGTCTGGTACTCATATTGCTCACTGGACTATTTTGTTGAAAGAAATCTGTCAGGTATATATATTGTTAAGTATGATTTTCTAGAGTGAAACGCCTGTTGCTCTGTAAATAGGGTGGTTGTTTTGTTTGCTTAGTTTTGGTTAGTGTATTTCATTATTAGTCAAGAGAAAAAAAATTGGCGATCCTGTAGCATGCCATTACATGATGGAGCTTAGTGACGAAAACACGGCTGGAATAATCTTCCACTAGTTTATGTAATCTTGGCTAGAAATTGAATAAGAATTGTGCTTTTTAATGCTTCCTTATCTTGGATGTAATTGATCTTGCAGAAAATGATAGGGAACAATGAGGAAAAGTGTACATCTCCCCAGCTGGGCATTCGTGATATGCATTGTCATAGGCTTTTTATGATATTGGACATTGTCAAATGCTTGTTGTCAAGCGTTTTGAGATATTTGGATCGTGAACTTTTATGATTAATTTAAAGAAAATTAGAGGGAGATACACTGTGACTATGAGAGATATGTTATTTCAAGCTTGAGAAGCTTGATTGCCACAGGATAAATGTTAAGTTGGGGATACTGTATACTGTTTATGTGTTTGCACACTCAAATGTAAATGCACATGCACACATAATGACCATACTGCTTGATTAAGCCCTTTAGTAGAGGAGCAACTGGCCATTAACAATCTCTGTATGTTTTCAAATGTATGTTTTGAGGCAAATCCTTTCCTTAATTTAGCAGTCAATGTTGCGGACTAAGGAGAGGTTTCTTGTGTCTCACTTACTTATAGGAAGGCTAAAGGCTAAAGCAGAAAAAGAAAACAGAAATTTTCTAAACTTCACTTCTCATTTCATCATGGATTATAACTGTTGAGCTCATTTTTGTCCCTTGTTCCTCGAAGGATTAAACTGACCTATATCTCCAAGCCGTTGGCCAAATTAAAGGCAGATGCACCCAGCATTCATAAGAAAGGCACCATTTTATTGATTATATTTTTGGGATTAAATGGGGTGGGCCAAGCATTTGAAGTGGGAGGTAAAAAAGTATTGCCTTTCTATGGTGATGAAGGCAAAAATATTACTCGCCTTAAGCATGCACAAACTGAGATTTAACACTTTGGTAGAGAGTATTAATGGGAATGAACAACACAATGCAAGATAATGATATGACTCTGATTTTTCACACATCTTCAGAATTTGGAATTCTACGTTGGGAAAGTTTAACATGTTTTTGCATTGTTGGATCAACTCTTCTCATTCCATAGTTGTCATAGTCTGTTAACACTTCATATTATACTTCATTCGTATAACTTAAATTGTGTAATTAGAATGCAAGGGAATTATAAATTTATTTTTCATCATTAGCAACTAAAACAAATGTCATGTAAGAATGGCACTTTAGGGTGGGGGGAGGATAGTGTTAACCCCATTGTGGGAATAGACTCCGGCCAAGTTTCAAGTTGAGAACTTAAAAAGGGCTTCCGAGGGTATGTAAAATGTGATCCTTTGGTAGAATAATATTGCAATTTCCAACATGGATCCTAGATGATAAGATTGCAAGAACAAAGAATCAGTCAGGGATATTTAGAGTTCATTTTCAATTTGCTTTACGATAAAGTAAATTGCCATCCCGTGAGAACAAAGAATCAGTCAAGGGTATTTAAAGTTCATTTTCACTTTGCTTTACGATAAAGTAAATTGCCATTCTGGGAGATGGTTGAGGTTCCTGAAGATTTGTAGAATCGCTAATTAATCTCCTGACAGCTTTTTTTTTTTTGGTTATAGTAATTTCAAGATGAGATGAAGTGAGTGAGTGAGTAAGGGAGTGAATAAAAGAGAGAGATGGAAAGAGAGGGGTTGAGGGAGGGAGGGAGAAAAATAGAGAGAGATGAGAAAAGAGATAGAGATAGAGAGAAAGAGAGAGCTGGAGAGACAGAGAAAGATAGAAGAGAGAGAGAGAGGGAGAGAAAGAGAGATGGAGAGAAAGAGAGAGAGATGAAGAGAAAGAGAGATATAGAGAAAGAGAGAGAGGGAGAGAAAGAGAGATGGAGAGACAGAGAAAAATGGAGAGAAAGAGAGAGATGGAGAGAAAGAGAGAGAGACAGAAAGATAGAGAGATGGAGAGAAAGAGAGAGATGGAGCAGAAAGAGAGAGATGGAGAGATGGAGAGAGAGAAAGAGAAATAGAGAAAAAGAGAGAGATGGAGAGAAAGAGAGAGATGGAGAGAAAGACGGAGATGGAGAGAAAGAGAGAGAGATGGAAAGAAAAAGAGATGGAGAGAAAGAGAGAGAGAAAGAGAGAGAGAGATGGAGAGAGAAAAGAGAGAGAGAGGGAGAGAGAGAGATGGAGAGAGGGAGAGGAGAGAAGGAGAGGAGAGAGGGAGAGATGGAGAGAGAGAGGGAGAGAGGAGAGAGGGAAGAGAGGAAAGATGGAGAGATGGAGAGATGGAGAGAGGAGAGAGAGAGAGAGGAGAGAGAGAAGAGAGAGAGAGAAAAAAAGGGAGAAAAGAGAAGAAAAGAGAAGAGGGAGGAAAGAGGAGGGAGAGAGGGGAGGGAGGAAGGGGGAAGGGAGAAGAAAAAAGAGGGAGGGGGAAAAAAAGAAAAAAAGGGGAAAAAAGGGGGAAAAAAAGAGAGAAAAAGGAGTGGAGGGGAAAAAGGGGAGGGAAAGAGAGAGAGGGGGAAAAGGAAAAAGAGAAAGAGAAAAAAAAAAAAAAGAGAGAAGGAAAAAAGGAAAAAGAGAGGGATGGGAGAAAGAAAGAATGGAGAGAAAAAAAGAGAGAAGGAGAAAAAAGAGAGAGAAAAGAGAATGAGGGGAAAAGGGGAGAGGAAAAGAGAGGAGAGAGAGGGGAGAGGGAGAGAAAGGAGGGAAAGAAGAGAGGGGGGGAAGAGAAGAGAGGAGAGAGAGAGGAAGAGAGAGAGAGAGAGGAGGAGGGGAGAGAAAGGAAAAGAGGAAAGAAGAGAGGGAGGGGAAGGGAAAGAGAGAGAGAAAAAGGGGAGGGAGAAAAAGGAAAGAGAGGAGAGGGAAAGGGGGGGAAAGAGAGAGGGAAGAGAAGGAGAGAGAGGGGGGGGGGAAAGAAAAGGAGAGGGGAAAAAGAAAGAAGAAAAAGATGAGGAGAGAGGGGGGAAGAGAAAAGGAGAAGAGGGGGGGAGAGATGGAGAAAAAGAGAGAGAGGAAAAGAGAGAGGAGAGAGAGGAGAGAGAGGAAAAGAAAGAGAGAGAGGTGAGAGAGAGAGAGGAAAAGGAGAGAAAAGGGAAAAGAAGAGGAGAGAAAAAGAGGAGTGAGAAAAAAAGGGGGGGGGAGGGGGAAAAAGGAAGAAAAAGGAGAGAGGAGGAGAGAGAGAGAGAGAGAAAAGGGAGGAGGAAAAAAGAGAGAGAGAGGAGAGAGAGAGAGGAGGAGGAGAGAGAGGGGGGAGAGAGAGAGAAGGGGGGAAAGAGGAAAGGAGAGAGAAAATAGAGAGAGAGAAGGGAGAAAAGGGGAGAGAGGAGGAGAAAAGGAGAGAAAAAAGAAAAAGAGAGAGAGATGAGAGGAAGAGAGAGGAAGATGGAGAGATGGAAGAGAAAGAGAGAAGAAAGATGGAGAAGAGGAGAGAAAAGTGGAGATGGAGAGAAAGAGAGAGATGGAGAAAAAGAGAAAAGGAAAAAGAGAGAGAGAGAGAGAGGAGTTGAGAGAGGAAGAGGGGGAGAAGAGATGGAAGGAGGGGGAGAGGAGAGAGAGAGAGATGGAGAGAGAGAGATGGAGAGAGGAGAGATGGAGAGAGGAGGAGATGGAGGAGAGGAGAGAGAGAGGAGAGAGGAGAGATGGAAAGAGAGAGAGAGAGGAAAGAGAGAGAGAGATGGAGATTGAGAGGGAGATGGAGATAGAGAGATGGAGATAGAGAGATGGAGAGAGAGAGATGGAGAGAGAGAGATGGAGAGAGAGAGGGAGAGAGAGAGGAAGAGAGAGAGAGAGAGAGGGGAGAGAGAGGGAGAGAAGGGAGAGAAAGAGAGAGGGGAGAGAGAGAGAGAGAGAAGATAGAGAGGGGGAGAGAAAAAGAAGAGGGGGAGGAGAGAGAGAGAGAAAGAGAGAAAGGGGGGAAAAGGGAGAAAATAGAGAGAGAGAGAAGGAAAAGAGAGAAGGGGGGGAAAAATAAAAAAGGGGGGAAAAAAAGGGGAAAAAGGGGGAAAAGGGAAAAAGGGGGGAAAAGGGGAAGGGGGGAAAAAGGGAAAAGGGGGGGGAAAAAAAAAAAAAAGGGGGGGAAAAGGAAAAAGGGGAAAAAAAAAAGGGGGGGGGGGTAAAAAATTATAGAGAGGAGGGGAAATAGAAAAAAGGGGGGGGGAAAAAGAGAAAAATGGAAGAAAGAAAAAATAGAAAAAGGGAAAAATAGAAAAAATGGAAGGAAGAGAGGGAAAAAAGGGGGGAAAAAAAATAAAAAGGAGTAGAAAAAAAGGAGAGATGGAAGAAAGGAAAAGTAGGGGGGGAAAAAGATAGGGGGAGGCTTTAAAAAGAGAGAGAGAATTAGAGATGGAGATAGAGATAGGGAGGGGTACAGAGAGAAAAAAGGGAAAGAGAGATGGGAGGGGTACAGTAAATGTGGGTTTGAACATTTATGCTCATTTGTTGCCAGCTACCTTTTAAACTGTGTTTTAATAAACCTTACTGGGATAACAGCACATTTAAGGGTAAAAACAGCTTGTGTTTGAGTTTCATTCTCAGGAATGGTTTTTAAATTTTTTGGGGAAAAAGGAATCAGAGTATTGCAGTGAAAAAAGTAAAAAAGAAACTTTTTATCTTGAAGTAAATTTAATTAAAAAAAATTTTTTTTTAAAAAAAAAAAAAAAAAAAAAAAAAAATTTTTTCCCTTTTTTTTTGGAAACCCTGTTTGTCAAAAGCCTGGTGCAAAAAGAAAAAAAGGGGGCCTTTTAAATTTTTTTTTGGGAAAGGTAGGTTTCTAAAAAAAGAAAAATTTTTTTAATTTTAAAGTTTTTTTAAAAAAAAAAGGGGGAAATGAAATTAACTTTTTTTTTTTTACGTAAAGGGATTTGTATAAAATGAAAAAAAAAAATTACTTTTTAAAAGGGCTTGGGGGGGTTTTTTATTCAAGACTCGGGAAACCAAAGGAAAAAGGAAGATGCATAAATTGGACAGAAATGTTTTTGTTAAAGAGTGTGAATAAACATAGGTTATGAAAAAAAGAGGTGAGTATTTTTTAAAAAAGATTGAATTTCTGTGTTGAATAAACATAATTATATATATAATATATTTTTAAATATATTTTATATATATATATATAAATAATATATAATTATATATAAATTATAAAATAATATAATATAATATATATAATATATATAATATAAGTAGTTTTATGTAATATATAATTATATAATATTATATATATAATAATATATATATTTTTAAAAATATAAAACAAAAAAACACACACACAACACCCAACAAAAACACACCCACACACACACAAAACCACACCACCACCACACACACCCACAACCACCACACAAAAACCAAACACACACACAAAAAAAATAAAAAAAAAAGTAAATAAATAATTTACCCAAAAAATTTTTTTAATAATATAAATATATATAAATATATATAATTATAATTATATAAAATATTATAATAAATATATAAAATATATATATAAATATTATTTATATATATTATTTATATAAAATATAATTTTAAAATAAATATATCTATTTAAAAATTAATTATATATTTTAAATATATATAATAATAAAATATATTATATATATTAATATAATATATATTATATAATTAATATTGTTTGTTTAAAAATATATAATATATTATATATATATTTTATATATATATATATAATATATAATATATATTAAAATTTTAAATAAAAATTTTTTTTTTAATAATATAAATATATATATATAAATAAAAAAATAAAAAAAAATAAAAAAAATAAAAATTATAAATAATAATAATATATAATAAATAAAATTATATATAATATATATAAAACATAATAATAATTATTTTAATATATATTAAATATATAATATCAAATATTATAAAATAAAAAAATAATAAATAATATTGAATATTTTATTATTAAATGATAAAGATATCATAAATAATAAAAAATTACTAATATATAGAAAAACTTTCATTAAAAAATTATAATATTTTAAAACATATATAATATATTACACATTATATATACTATAATATATAATAATTATATAATTTTAAATATAATATATATATAAACCCATAAACAACATACAACATACATCATAAAAACAATATATATATATAATATATTATATAATATATTATGTATATATAAAAATTATAATATATATTATATTGTATATTGTATTTTGTAGTATGTATGTGTATAATATTTTATATTTTTAATATATATATATATATATTATTTTTATTTTTAATATATTTATTATATTTATATATTTTATATATAATAAAATAATATATATTTTTTAAAATAAATTAAAATTAATATATATGATTATGTATATAAGAGAAACATATGTAGTTGTAATTTTAAAAATATATTATATATATATAATATATTTATATATATATATATATATATATATATGTATATAAGAGAAACTATAGGTGTAATATATATACAAGTTAGTTTAAAAAGTAAGTCTGTTATCCTAATATTGCTCATATATTAAGAACTGCCAAAATATTTATGACATGACCTGTTTATGTATTTGCTCTTATTATTACCAGATAATTGTGATTATTTCTCACACACACACACACACACACACACACACACACACACACACACACACACACACACACACACACACACACACACACACACACACACACACTCACTCACTCACTCACGCACACGCACACGCGCAAGCACACGCCCAAGCATACGCGCACGCACGCACACACACACACACACACACACCACTCACCACACCACACACACACACACACACACACACACACACACACACACACACACACATTCTCTCTCTCTCTCTCTCTCTGTCTGTCTCTATGTCTCTCTCTGTGTCTGTCTCTGTCTCTGTCTGTCTCTCTCTCTCTCTCTCTCTCTCTCTCTCTCTCTCTCTCTCTCTCTCTCTCTCTCTCTCTCTCTCCCCACTCTCTCTCTCTCTCTCCCTCCTCTCTCTCTCTCTCTCTCTCTCTCTGTCTCTCTGTCTGTCTTTGTCTCTGTCTGTTTGTCTGTCTGCCTGTCTGTCTGCCTGTCTGTCTGTCTGTCTGTCTGTCTGTCTGTCTGTCTGTCTGTCTGTCTCTCTCTTCTCTCTCTTCTCTCTCTCTCTCTCTCTCTCTTCTTCTTCTTTCACTTTCCCTTCACTGCTCTAGGCCATTCTCCCCCTATCTCTTTCTATCATTTTTATCATGTCTTTGCCCTTTTTAATGAGATTCATTTTCACTCTCAATCTCATGCATAACATGGTTGCAGACTGTGTTGCAGATTCTGTCATCTCATAACACGACAGTCCCTTTTTTTGACCTTAAAATATGTAGTCGGAATCTCTCATCTTTTCGAGTATCAACTGTTGTGTTGTTTATTTTGAGGACTTTTATGTACAAAGACGTGAGTTTTGTGAAATGTTCTTTTTTAAGTAAAACTCTAGATGAAAAAGACTCCTGCATCGTACATGATTGTGAGGCAAAATGTAGAACCATTATAACTGTCAACATGAGTACAAGTTGTCCATGTAATATCTATCTACTTTATGATAATAATAACTTATTGAAATAGGACTGGTCTGTTATTAGCCTACTAAACTTTTTTTTTTTTTGCTATATTTGAATAATTTGTGGATTGAGGTTAGTGAAGTCGAGCATGCTTCATTATTTTATTTTATTTTTCATTATTATTATTTTTTTTAATTATTATTTATGGCTTCAATATGTTTTTTTTTTCTATTTGATGACTATGGGGAATAGTCTTTTTAAAGCCTAATACACTCTTGGTGGAAAAAAAAAAAAAATATGCTCGAAAATAATTTATATTTTGTTACTTATTTTACACTTTGTGTAAGTACATCTTAATTATAGTTCGTTATTAATTTATTGATGATGATGATGGTGGTGATGGTGATGATGGTGATGGTGATGATGATGATGGTGATGATGATGATGATGATGGTGATGATGATGATGATGATGATGATGGTGGTGATGATGGTGATGATGATGATGATGATGATGATGATGATGATGATGATGATGATGATGATGATGATGGTGGTGGTGATGGTGATGACCTAGGGTGATTGAAGTTTGAGGTAATGGAACATGAACAAAAATATGCAAAAACATGCAGAACAATTACAAATTAAAACATCCAGTCAAGTCAATTCACGAACACAAAAATATTTCAGATCGATAAGGCTCTTCTGAGAACATGCGCTGTGCTGTTTAAAACTATTTTTTGGACTTCTTCCAATTTTGGATTTCCCGGTATTTGTTCAAGAAACTTATCAGTACCTTTTTTTATAAGGCCAAGAGCTCCAATAACAACAGGCAAAGTTTTGGTTTTTAAATGACACATCTTTTCCACCTCTATTTCCAGGTCTTTATACTTTGATATCTTTTCGAACACTTTCGCAGAGACGTTTCTGCCTGAAGGGATGCTCATATCTATAAACAGGCAAGTGTTGTTTATTTTGTCCTTGATGATGATATCTGGACGATTCGCCTGTATAGTACGATCTGTGTGAATTGGAAAGTTCCACAAGATTGTAGCACCTTTGCCTTCAGTAACTGACTCGGGATGCTGTTCGTACCATTTATCTAGCATTCCGATAGAAAAGTGCTTGCAGATCTTCCAATGCAGGTACTTGCCCACTCTGTCGTGGCGATTTTTATACTCATTCGGTGTTAATATTGAGCAACCAGACACAAGGTGATCAATCGTCTCAGCCTTGTCTTCACAAAACCTACATTTTGGGTCAGTGCCATTGTGCAAGATAAGCTTGATAGTTTCTGGTAAATAAACTTTGATCTTGGGCTGCAAGAATATTATTATTATTGTTGTTGTCATTATTATCATCATTATTATTATTATTGTCATTGTCATTATTATTATTATCATTATCATCATCATCATTATGTCTATTGTCATCAATATTATCATTAATGTTACTATAATCATTATTATTATTTATGATTGTTATTGTTATGATTATTATGGTTATTATTATTTATTATTATTATTATTATTATAATTATTATTATCATTATCATTATTACTATTATCATTGTTATCATTATTGTTATTGATATCAACATCATTACTATTGTCTTTATCATTAACGTTATTATCAATATTACTATTTTTGCTATTATCAATATCATCATCATCATCCTCATTATTATATTTATAATAATGATAATAACAATAATAATATTATCATTATCGTTATCATCATCATTACCTTCATCATTATCATTATGGTTATTATTATTGCTGCCATCATGAGTTCCATCATTATCATCACCATCATCATATCTATCGTGATCATCATCCTCATAACTTTTTTTTTATTTTTTATTTTTTTTAATTATTATCATTTTTTAAAAATCAAATATAAATATAAATACTTTTCACTTTAAGGATGCAAATGCCCAAGTAGTTTTATTCATAATTCAAAAAAGAAAAGAAAAAAAAAAAGTAGGCCTACAATATCTCAAGTACAAATATAAATGTATTTAATTCTCCCCATGCTCATCACTATCGTCACCATCGCCTTCATCATTTTCCTTCCAGCTTTTTTTTTTCATGGGAAAGGGGGAGGGGGGGGGGGGAGGAGGTTGCAGGGTTGGCGAGCGAAGGGAGAATAATCAGTTTCTGCCTCCCCCCCCCTCATCCCCCCGAGAGAGAGAAAAAAAAAATTAGGAGAATGATTAAACTACGATTAGTGTTCTTTAGGTGTAATTTAGACCAAAAAAAATCGTGTGGGTGTGGTCCTTTTAGTGGGGAGAGGGAGGGGGCATGCCAGATCAGATCCCCCCCACCCACGCCCCCCATGATCATGATCACATCCATATCATTATCATCACTATCACCATCATCATCATTATCCGATTTGTGAGTTAATTCAAGGCTTTTAGCGTCGCGACCAAAGCCCTGAGAAATAAATTATTGCATATTATATAACCAAATGATTTGTTCATCATTTGGACGCTGTCTGTTTCCTGCGCGGCTGAACTTAGGTTAGCGACCACGGTTCCAAACTTTTCGGCGAGGGTGGGAGAAGAATTACTCTTTTGTTTTTGCTTGTCCGTTTGTTTGTCTGTCTCTTCATCCCTTTTTTTCTCTCTCTCTCTCACTTTCTCTCTCTCTCTCTCTCAATCCATCTGTCTTAATTCCATAAAAAAGACACACACACACACACACACACACACACACACACACACAATATATATATATATATATATATATATATATATATATATATATATATATATATATATATAATACACTCTTTATTCCCTCTCTGTCCTTCAGCTATGTGTGTCAGCTTATTTAATTTCTTTTATTTTTCTATTTTTTTCATCAAACGTTGAAAGGTTTTCCAATCCTGGAATAAGATCAGGGAACCATAATGAAGCAATTTTCTTGTTTACTTTACCTTCTTAAATGAAATTACACACAGAATTTACGGTATATTTAACGTATAAAAGGAAGAAAAAGAAAAAAAAAAACTTAACCCGAAGTCGTCGCCAGGAAATAATCGTCCTTGCATTCGGACGTTGTGTATCCATTTCAGTAGGCAATTATTTGTTCTTTTGTTAAAGAGGATTATTGTGAGATCATACTAATGGTACTCGTTAGATTTCGTATTAACGCTAATCTTAGGATTTAAAAACTTTTTTTTTTTTTTTCGAACGACGAAATTGCTGTTTAAGCCTTAATTATGTGTTATCTATGGCTACCATACGTCAAAGTCTTTTTTGATTTTTTAAAATTTTATTTTTTATTTATTTATTTATTTTTTAGTCTCAGGTTATGCCCGAGGGAACTTTTGGCGATTACTGAAGGATCCAGCATTTTAATTGTCATAGTTTTAAAAATGTGTGTGGGTATGTGTTTGCATGTGTGTGTGTGTGTGTGTGTGTGTCGTGCGTGCGTGCGTGCGTGCAGTGTG
>NC_051403.1:48596990-48599490 GCF_015228065.2 Penaeus monodon
GAGGGAGGGTAGGGGTGAGGGAGGGAGGGTAGGGGTGAGAGAGGGAGGGTAGGGGTGAGGGAGGGAGGGTAGGGGTGAGGGAGGGAAGGTAGGGGTGAGGGAGGGAAGGTAGGGGGTGAGAGAGGGAGGGTAGGGTGAGGGAGGGAGGGTAGGGGTGAGGGAGGGAAGGTAGGGGTGAGGGAGGGAGGGTAGGGGTGAGGGAGGGAGGGTAGGGGTGAGGGAGGGAGGGTAGGGGTGAGGGAGGGAGGGTAGGGGTGAGGGAGGGAAGGTAGGGGTGAGGGAGGGAGGGTAGGTAGGGGTGAGGGAGGGAGGGTAGGGGTGAGGGAGGGGAGGGTAGGGGTGAGAGAGGGAGGGTAGAGGTGGGAGAGGGAGGGTAGGTAGGGGTGAGGGAGGGAGGGTAGGGGTGAGGGAGGGAAGGTAGGGTGAGGAGGGAGGGTAGTGGTGAGGGAGGGAGGGTAGGGGTGAGGGAGGGAGGGTGGTAGGGGTGAGAGAGGGAGGGTTAGGGGTGAGGGAGGGGGGTTAGGGGTGAGGGAGGGAAGGTAGGGGTGAGGGAGGGAAGGTAGGGGTGAGGGAGGGAGGGTAGGTAGGGGTGAGGGAGGGAGGGTAGGGGTGAGGGAGGGAGGGTAGGGGTGAGGGAGGGAGGGTAGGGGTGAGGGAGGGAGGGTAGGGGTGAGAGAGGGAGGGTAGGGGTGAGAGAGGGAGGGTAGGGTGAGGGAGGGAGGGTAGGGGTGAGGGAGGGAGGGTAGGGTGAGGGAGGGAGGGTAGGGGTGAGAGAGGGAGGGTAGGGGTGAGAGAGGGAGGGTAGGGTGAGGGAGGGAGGGTAGGGGTGAGGGAGGGAGGGTAGGGTGAGAGAGGGAGGGTAGGGGTGAGAGAGGGGAGGTAGGGGTGAGGGAGGGAGGGTAGGGGTGAGGGAGGGAGGGTAGGGGGTAGGGGTGAGGGAGGGAAGGTAGGGGTGAGGGAGGGAGGGTAGGGGTGAGGAGGGAGGGTAGGGGTGAGAGAGGGAGGGTAGGGGTGAGGGAGTGAGGGTAGGAAGGCGTGAGGGAGGGAGGGTAGGGGTGAGGGAGGGAGGGTAGGGGTGAGAGAGGGAGGGTAGGGGTGAGGGAGGGAGGGTAGGGGTGAGAGTGTGAGAGGGAGGGTAGGGGTGAGGGAGGGAGGGTAGGGGTGAGGGAGGGAGGGTAGGGGTGAGGGAGGGAGGGTAGGGGTGAGGGAGGGAGGGTAGGGGTGAGGGAGGGTAGGGTAGGGGTGAGGGAGGGAGGGTAGGGGTGAGGGAGCGAGGGATCGAGGGAGGGGAAGGAGACAGGTAGGGTTAGAGGGAGGGAGGAAGAGAGGGAGGGAGGGAGGAAGAGAGGGAGGAAGAGAGAGAGAGAGAGATGTGGGAGAGAGGGAGACAGATAGGGTGGAGGGAAAGAGGGAGGGAAGGAAGGAGGGAAGGAAGGAGACAGGTAGGGTGGAAAGAGGAAGGAAGGAGAGGGAGGGAGGGAAGAAAGAGAGATGTGGGAGGATTAAGGAAAGGAGGGAAAAGAAGAAGGAGAGGGGGACAAGACGAAGGGGAGACGCGAGAGTGTAGAGGAAGAGGCTTGTAAATACGGAAGGAGGAAGAGAGGGAGACGAGAGAAGGAAGGAAGAGGAAAAAAGGGAGAGGATGAGATAGTAAGCTATAGAAGGAGACAAGGAGAGAGACAGAGAGGAAGCAGGGCGAAAGGGAGAGAGATAGAGGGATGGAAGGAAGGAGGAAGAGGTGGGGGGCGGATGGTGGGGGGAGAGAAGAAAGAAGGAAGGCGATAAGAAAAGATAAGATAAATCGGAGGAAGAAGGAATGCAGAAAGAAGAGTGTGAGAAATCCTTGAATAGTTTTTAAAATTTATAATTTTAAAATTTATTTGTATATATATATGTCTATTTATTTTCCTTTATCATATATCCATCACACTTCTCTGTAGAGTATTAAATTCCTATTTTTATCTCTGTCATAACACTATAAACAAAGCAGTGGTGTTTCTCTGAATTAATTACATTTACCATCGCACCTCTGTGGAAAGTATCAAACACCATTTGTTAAAATAACATAATATCATAGAGCATAGAGTAGTATTTTTCATGAATTAAGCTTTACCTGTATAACCATCGTACCTCTGTGTATAGCATTAAGCTCCTGTTTTCAACTTTATCATGATATAATAATAAACATATTTCTTTGACTAGATTAAGCCTTTTCCAAGATAAGAGATTCTTTTTTTTCAATTGAGTGTGCATGTACAAATCCACAAAGATTTCTCCATGTTAAATGATCTAATCCGGTTTGAAACGCTGGGATATCGCGGTCAAAATCAGGTTCGTTACTAATAGCTCTTAAAAAAGTGATATAGTCATTTTGTTTACTTACCTAAGAAGAATTGAGTGTTATAATTTCTTGTATGTATATATTCAGTTTTATGTATGCTCTTTCTTGCCTATAAATTATCAAAACATTCAAAGGACAGAAAATACAATCCATTTTTAC
>NC_051403.1:48604490-48619490 GCF_015228065.2 Penaeus monodon
TTAAGTGTGGGAAAGTTTTTTTTTTTTTTTTTTGCTTTCGTTTTGACCTTCTGTCTGTCTGTTTGTTTGTTTGTTTGTGTCGGTTTTGCTCTCTTTGTGTCTCCGTTTGTTTGCTTGTATGTCTATTTCTCGGTCTCTTTCTTGCTCTTTTTCTTACTCTCCTCTCCTTTTCTTTCTCTTTCTCTTCCTCCTCCTCTCTCTCTCTCTCCTAGTCTCTCTCTCATCTCTCACTCCTCTCTTCACCAAATCTCCCCTCTCATCTCTCTCTCTACACTCATAACTCACTCATCTCCTCTCAATCATCCTCTCTCTCCTCTCTCTAACTTCATCCTCGCTCTCTACTCCTCTCCTCTCTTTCTCTTTCTATTATTTCTCTCCCTCTCTCATCTTCTCTCCTTCAACTCCTCGTCAACATCTCTCTCTCTCTCTCATTCTCATCTCTCTCTCCTCTCATCTTCTCATCTCTCTTTTCTCTCATCATCTCTCTCTCTCGCCCATCTCTCAGTCTTTCCCTATTTCTATTTATTTCTCATCAGTCTCTCTCCTCGTCGTCTCTCTCTCTCCTTCATCCATATCTCGTCCCCTCTCCTCTCTCTCCCATCCATCTCATCTCACTCCATCTCCCCTCTCCATCATCTCTCTCTCTCTCCCTCTCATCATCTCCATCTCCTCTCACTCTCTCTCTCTCTCTCTCTGATCATCCATATCCAAAAAGGGTCACAACTTAATCAGTGTGGGAATAGGGGAATAACTTATTCAAATCTACCATGCTTTCATGATAGACATGTATTTAATAGACATCAAAATACCATTTTATTTGACAAATAATGCGATACACAAACAATAGCATGCATAATCTTCACTTAATTACGCTGTGCGTGATCACGTGCGTGTGAGGTATATCAAATAGCACAAATATGGCCAGATATACTCGCTAGGTCTGTGTGTGTGTCTGTCTGTCTGCCATTCTTTATGTATGTATGTATGTATGTATGTATGTATGTATGTATGTATGTATGTATGTATGTATGTATGTATGTATATCGAATAGTACACTGTATGTAAATATACACACACATCATGTATGTATTATGTATGCTATTTGTATTATGTATGAATGATATGTATATCTCTTGTCTGTGTGTCTGCTGTCTTATGTTTCTATGTATGCCATGTTATGTTGTATGGTATGTAATAATACATTGACTGTGGTGTGGGTGTCTGTCTGCGTATCTGTCTTTATTCTCTGTATAACTATCGTCAGATCTTGCCCTCTCCCAATCTGTGTGCCGGTCCGTCTGTCTGTCTGCCCTGTCTAGATTTGCCATATCTGCCTGTCTACCTGCCTGCCTGTTTGTCTGTCTGTCTGTAACCCCCTTTCGCCCATACTCATTTTTCCTTATACTTACGTGTGTTAGTTAGCTACATATCTGAACATTTTAGTTTACAATACACATCGTCATGGAATTTTACATATACAATGATAACACCGAGGTACAATAGTTTTTCATCAAAATGGTATTATAAACAGTTATGATTCTCTTCACGTTTTTCTTCTAACTGTCTGTCTGTCTGTCGTTCTTACTTTAATAAAAATTTCTACTCCATCTCTTTTTCAGTACTTTTCTTTTCTCTAACACCATATTCTCTCTCTCTCATACTCTCTCTCTCTCATCGGATCTTTACTTTCTCTCTCTCTCTTATCTCTCTCTTTCTTTCTCTCATCTCATCTCTCTCTCATCTCTACATCTCTCATCTCTACGTCTATCCTCTCCTCATCTCTCTCTCTACTCTTCTCACTCAGATGCTCAAGCCACTCTCTCTCTCTCTCTCTCTCCTCTCTTTTCTTTCTCTCTCTTTCTTCATCTCCTCATCTCACCCTCTACTCCCTCCATCTCCAAATCATTCAGCCTATCATCATCCCTCTCCGATCTCTCCTCTCTCTTCTTCTTTCTTTATCTATTCTCTCTCTCTCGCTCTCTCAATCCCATCAAATCATCTCTCTCTCTCTGTGCGTCTCATCCTCTCTCTCTCTCATCCCTCTTCTCTCACTCCTCTCATCTCTTATCCACTCTCTCTCCTCTCTCTAACTCATCATCTCATCCTCATCACAACTCTCTCTCCTAATCATCTCTCTCTCTCTCTTTTTCTCTCTCTCCCTCATCTACTTTCCTCACTCGATTCCTCACACGCGCATCTTTCGCTCTCTCCTCATCCCTCTCATCTACTCTCCCTCTCACTACGCTGCTCAGTCACTCTCTCTCGCTCTCGTCTCATCTTCTCTCTCCTCCTCGTCATCTCTCTACACTCTCCAATACTCCTCTCCTCTCTACTCTCTCTCCATCTCTCTCTCTCCTTTCTCCATCCTCTCGCCGTCCCTCTCTCTTCTCGCCGTCTCTCTCTCTCCCGATCCTCACGCTTTCTATCTCTCTACTCCAAAATCCTCAACTTAATTCTCTCTCGCAATCTCTCTTCTCTCTTCTCATAAAACTAGTTAAATTCAATTGCATTTCAACAAAGATAAACAGAGTCTACAGCATGAGCTCACATTTTCAAAATTATTATTTTTATCTTGAAGATGAAGCCAGTCTTAAACAGTGCAATAACTGTTATTCCATTACACACATGTAAGTATATCCATTTAAGACTTTATACCTCTTTATTGAGACCAATCTGCGTTCAGTTTTTTTTTGTATATATATATATATATATAATATGAAATATCTTAGTATCAGATATATATAATATGTCTATACTCTATCTAGTATTATCATCTATATATAATATAATATATATACATCAGTATATACTATATATATATATAAGTCTAATTATACTAAAAATATAATTAACATATGTATGTTTTATTACTGTAGTTAAAATTGTAGCTCTTAATCATCTTGGTATTAATTTAATCGTTTTACAATTTCCTCATTCCGCTGTACTTCTCTTTTAAAGCAACTACCTGTTATTGTGAACTCTTTTTACTTTGTATGTCTTGCCAAGCTGCTTTGAGTTTGCAGATCTATTTTGTAGTTTCCATCTAAGAAAATTTGACACGTGTGAAGGAAAATAAAGATGATGTTCATTGCTGCGCTTGTGTTAATTTTCACGTTGAAGTTATGTTCCGCGTAAACGGAAAATGCATGCAATAATAACATCTATATATCGATATTATATATATCTAAAGTATAGAATATATACTCATATATAAATATTATAATCTAATTACATATATTAGATATCTATACTACTATACATATCTATATAATAATATATATCAATTATCATATATCATATGCATCTATATAATATATATATATATAAAATTAATATATATATATATATATATGTTTATTATAAATGTGTTGTGTGTGTGTGTGTGTGTGTGTGTGTGTGTGTGTGTGTGTGTTAAATGCTACACACACCACACACACACACACACCACACACACACACACACACCACAATAATATATATATATATCTATATATCTATATATAATATTATTATTTTAACATGTTATATATATAAAATATAATAATTATTATACTATTATATATATATATTATATTATATATATATATATATATATATTAAATATATATATATATCTGTGTGTGTGTGTGCACATCATTATTTCGTTATAGTTCTTATTTATTCTTCATCTGTCTTTCTCAGCCCCTTTTCTTATTTTCTCTCTATTTCTGTTCTTTTTTCGTGCGAATCGGCGTATGTGTGCGGAAGAAAAATATAGATAGATAGATAAATAGATATGTAGAGAATTAGAGATACGTAGATAAAAAGAGAGATAGATTGGTATATAGATAAATAAAATGATAGGTAGAAAGAAAGGAAAAAAGGAAAAAGAGACCAAAAGAGAGGGAGTGTGTGTGAGTGAGAGAAAGAGAGAGAGAAGAGAGAAGAGAGAGAGAGAGAGAGAGAGAGGAGAGAAAAGAGAGAGAGAGAGAGAGAGAGAGAAAAGGAGAGAGAGAGAGATCAGAGAGAGAGAGAGAGAGAGAGGGAGAGAGAGAGAGAAGAGAGGAGAAGAATAGGAAGAGAGAGAGAGAGAGAGGAGAAGAGAAAAGAGGATATGAAGAAACTAGCAAAGCGGGGAAAGATTATATATCTATATTATATATATATATTATATATATAAATAATATTATATATATATATATTATATATATATATTTATATTTTTTTGTGTGTGTTTATATATTTGTGTGTATATATTCTTTTCTTATATATATATATTATATATCTATATATTATTATATATCTATCTATTTTATACTTTATATATATATATCTCTTCTACTTATTTAATAAATTTCTATATATCTCTATATTCCTATTATCTTATATATATATATACTCTATTATATATATATATATATATATATATATATCTGTGTATGTGTGTGTGTGTATTTGTACGTAATACACAGGCTATCAACCCTCTGCCGGACATAAGCCTCTCTGAAGTCTTGGTGAGAGTTTGCCTGGCGGCGCCGCCCTCGCCTGATTGGGTGCCCCTGCTAATCAACCTCGGTCGAGTGGC
The DNA here is from genome assembly GCF_015228065.2 of Penaeus monodon. Taxonomy (NCBI): domain Eukaryota; kingdom Metazoa; phylum Arthropoda; class Malacostraca; order Decapoda; family Penaeidae; genus Penaeus; species Penaeus monodon. The sequence continues at coordinate 48,609,054 of NC_051403.1, forward strand.
CACTGCGCTGGCAGGAGGGCGCGCTACTACTGGAGCCACGGCGGCGACATATGTATACATAAACACACGCATATATATGTGTGTGTTTGGATATGTACGCGTATACACACGTCATCACCAAACTAACGAATTGATTTTTCGTCTCTCTCTCTCTTGGTCCACTTCTCTTTTTTCTCTTTTCCTTTGTCTTCTTCTTCTATTTTTGTTTCTTGTTTTTTTTGTCTTTGTTTTTGTTTTTGTCGAGTTTTCTTCTCTTTTATTTTCCTTCTTCACAGTTCCCCTTTCTCGTTTTTTTTCTCTCTTTTTGTCTTTTTGTTTCCAATTTCCATCTTTTCTTCTCTTTCTCTCTCTTCTTTCTCCACCTTTCTCCTTCTCCCTTCTTTTCTCCCTTCTTCCTCCTCTTCCCCTCTTCATTATCTTCTCTGGCGCCTGTTCTCCCTTCCTTCCTTCTCCCTTTCTCTATTTACTTTTCACTATTACTCTCCCTATATTCCTTTGCTTCCTCCTTCTCTCCCCCTTCTCCTTCCTCCACCTCCCTCTCTCTCCCTCTTATCCTATTTCCATCCTCTCTCCTCCCATTTCTCCCTCTCTCTTTCTCCCTCTCTCCTTTCCTCACCTCTTTCTCTCTCCCTCTTATCTCCATTTTCTCTCTTCTCATTTCTCCTTCTCCTCCTCCCTATCTCCCCCTTCTGTCTATCGTCCTCTCCCCTCTTTCCTATCTCCCTCCCTCTCTCTCCCTTCCCTCTTGCGCCTCCCCCTTTTACGCCCTTTCTCCCCCCCCCCTACACCTTCTCCCTCACCCCTCAATCCTCTCCCTCTCTCCCCCACCCGCTTTCTCCCCCCTACCCCTTCTCCTTCCCCCTCCCTCCCTCTCCAACCCTCTCTCCACCCCCTACCCCCCCCCCAGCTACGAGAGGGGAAACGAGAGTAAATTTCCTTCCTCTCTCTCTCTCTCTCCCCATTAGGCCGTAATGGTCACCCATGTTGTGCAAACACACTGCTCCTTCTGTGTGTTGGGGGCCGGTGTTTATTTGTATTCTTTGTCATTACCGTGTTTGTTTGTGGTTGTAGTAGTAGTAGTAGTAGTAGTAGTAGTAGTAGTAGTAGTAGTATTAGTAGTAGTAGTTGTTGTTGTTGTTGTTGTTGTTGTTGTTGTTGGTAGTGGTGGTGTTGGTAATGCTGTTGTTGTTGTTGTAGTAAATGTTGTTGTTGTTACTGTTGTTAATGTATTGTTGTTGGTGGTGATGTTAATATTATTGTTGTTGTTGTAATAAATGTTGCTGGTGTTGTTGATGTTATTGTTGTTGTTCTTGACGGTATTGTTGTTGTTTTGTTGCTGTAGTGAATGTTGTTGTTGGTGTTATTAATGTTACTGTTATTGGTGATGTTAATCCTGTTGTTTTTGTTGTTGTTGTTGGTGACGATCTTTCTTTTCTTCGCATTCTTCATCTACTCTTTCTTCTTCTTCTTAATCTTTGTCTTGTTCTTGTTCTTGTTCTTCCTCTTATTATCATAATTCTTATTCTTTGTTTTCCTTATCTTCCTTTCCTCCTCTTTATCACAGTTATCACACGTAATGGTAAAGATAATAATAATGATAAAAGGGATGGTAACTATAATAGACCTTTCTCAACAAAGAGTAATATATATCATTATTTATTTATCTATTTACATATCTATTTTATTCTATTCTTTTTTAAAAATAAAGTCAAATGACCTCACCCGCCCTGCCATCCGATCACTTTAATATAGACACATGGAGGAGAATTTATATTAATTGTGGAGGACTATTTTAGAGTGACAATCCCTCTCTTATATTGAGCTTCACATACTCATGAGCACACACACATAGACACATACACACAGACACAGACACACACACGCGCGTATATGATACACACACACACACACACACCACACACACACACACACACACGCACGCACAACACACACACACAAAACACAAACCCCACACAAAACACCACCCCACACACACAGCACACATATATATATATATATAATATATATATATTTTATATATATAAAATATTATATATATATATGTACACACACCACATACACACACACACGACACAAAACACACCCACCACACCACACAAAACACACACACACACACACCCCACAACAAACACACACACACACACACACACACACACACCACACACACACAATATAATATATATATATATATATATATATATATATATATATATAAAATATGTATATAGATAGATAGATAGATACATACATACATCCGTTTCATACATACATACATACATAGATACAGACCTACATACATACTATAACCACACACACCCCACCCACACACACACACACACACCACACACACACACACACACACACACACACACACACACACACACACACTCACACACACACACACACACACCACAGACGCACACACACACACATATATTTTAAAATATATATATATATTAATATATATATTATATATATATATATATCCATACATATATATATATATATATATATATATATTATATATATATATATATATATATATATATGTATATAGATAGATAGGATAGATAGAAAGATACATACATACATACATACGTACATACATCACATACATACATACATACATACATACATACATACACACACACACAACACACACACACACACACCACACACACACACACACACACACACACACACACACACACACCACACACACACACACACTCCACACACCACACACACAACCCCACACACACATACAACCCCCCCCCTACACACACACATGCACATACAGACAAGTAGCTCCCCCACATACAAAAATACATTTAAACATTATATTATATATATAATAATATATTTTATATATATATATATATATATATATTATATATATATATATATATAATATATATATATATATATATATATATATATATATATATATATATATATATATAATCATCTATCTATCTGTTTATCTATATCTATATCTATCCATCTATATATATATGTGTATATATGTATATGTAATTTTTTTGGGGGGAGGTTGTTTATATGTATGTTTATATATACAAACAATATATAGATTAGTTTGTTTATTGATTGATTTTTTAAATTGTTCTCTTCTTTACTTACTTATTCACTTATTCATTTATCTATCTATTCACTTATTCATTCAATTATATATTCATCCATCTATTTATTACATTTATGATTTTTTTTTATATTTTCCAATACACGATGAACTCGCTACAAGTTCTCCTTTTCTTCTTTTCTCTCTACTTCTTCCTTTCTCTCTCTGTCTCTGTATTCCGTCAATTTTTCCATCCTGTCTCTCGTTTATTCTCACTTTTCTTTCCATCCTTTTATGCGTTCCTCATTAACCCTTTTTTCCCCTTCTCTCTACTGCTATTCCTTTTTTTCCCTTCTCTCTACTGCTATTCCTTTTTTTCCCCGAATATTTTTTCTTCTATTTTATCTTCCATCTTTTGTCTCCTGCAACTTTTATTCTCCCTTTCCTTTCTCTCTTCTTCCCTCTCTCATCCCTCGTTCCTCCCTCGCTCCGCTCATCCTCTCTCGTTTTCCTCTATTCCTTTATCATCTTTCCTCCTATTCCTCTTCCTCTCCTTTATCTTAACATTCTCTTCTTTACTGAGAGATCGTCCGCTTTGTTTACCACTGTTGCCAACCAAGAGGGGAAAAAATCCAGCGTTGCCATCAAGCATAATTGAAATATGTATTTTTTCGGCCTCGATCCAAGTGAGTCTTTTTAATTTGTCTGACATTTAGTTTCATTTGATTTAATCTATTTAATTGGTGATGGAATCTAAATCTATATACTTATATGTATATATATGGGAGAGAGAGAGAGAGTATATATATATATATATATATATATATTATATATATATATATATACATATATATATACAATATATATATATATATATATATAATATATATATATATATTATAGATATATATATGCATATTATATATATGTATATATATAGATATATATATATATATATATATTATATATATATATGTGTGTGTGTGTGGTGTGTGTGTGTGTGTGTGTGTGTGTGTGTGTATCTATATATATTTATATTATGTACACCACAACAACACCACACACACACAACACACACCACACACACAACACACACACACACACACACACACACACACACACACATATATATAATATATATATTAATATAGTATATATATATATATATATATATACATACACACACACACACACACACACACACACACACACACACACAACACAAAATATATATATCTAATATATATATATATATATATATCATCATATGTATATATATTATATATATTATATAATAATCATATATATAATATATATATATATATATATATATTAACATACACACACATACACCCCACACACACACACACACCCCACCCACCACCACACACCCCACACACACCCCCAAAACAAACACACCACACCACAACACCCCACACACACACAAAACACTCAACACACACCACACACACACACACACACACACACATAATATATATATATAATAAAATATATATATATAAATATATATATAAATAAATATGTATATAAAAATAAAACATATAATTATAATTATTTATATATTTTTATATATATATATTTTATATATATAAAATATAATATAAAATTATATAAAATGATATATATAATATAAAATATAATTATTTATACATACAGGGCACATTTATGCAAAATTTTCTATAAAATTTTATCACTATTAAAATCCCCTTAAAATATTTTTTGGGAAATTTGATCTAAAAGGGTTGTTCTCGATATTTACTCGAAAGTAATTCCAAACGATATTTAGAGTATTTTCAGATAATATCGGACTTTAAACAAAATATATATTTTTGTTTTATGAGGAAAAAAGAAAGACATTTCCATTGTAGAATTAGCGCTTTCCCAAGTTTTTTTTTTCCTAAAAAAAGAAAATATCTTTTCTTTCATTCTCTCCTTTAATCTATTCATCATCGTTTTCACCATGTCATTCTCTTTATCATTCCTTTTTTCACTACACCTTTTTTTTTTTTCTTTGTTTTTACTCTTTTCAAAAATTTCATATGCATCATGTTCTGAAAGTCAGAGGTCGATCTCGCGACAGCCAATCAGAAAACGTTTCACAACCAGCTGATGAGGGAAAAAGAATTTTCCCTTGGGGCCCTCCCCTGTCCTCCGTGAAAATGTACGTACCGACATGAACTTGAAACTCTGTCCCGGAATTTTCATTAACCAAATATTTTTGATATCATGGAAGGGAATTTAATATTCTTGGTTTTCCTTTATAAAATATTTAAATAAATGCCGCTTTTTGCATTTGTAAAAATTTTAAGCGAACCCCTTGAAAGGGGGTTTCAGTAAAAGAGAGTAGGGGGGATGGTAAACATGAGAGTGCGTAGAGAGAGAGAGAGGGGAGGAGAGGGGAAAAGGAGAAGAGAGAGAAGAGAGAGAGATAGAGAAAAGAGAGAGAGAGAGGAAAAGAGAGAGAAAGAGAAAAAGAGAGAGGGGGGGGGGGAGAGAAAGAGAGAAATGAAAAGAGAAATAGAGAGAGTATGAATCTGAGAATAATAACCGTAGTGAACCCAGAGCAAAGATAGCATAAAAAATCAAAACATTTTTCTTTAAAGAAACAAAAAAAGTACATTCACACGCTTCCACACACCCCATTTCCCCACACACACACCCACCCAAAAACACAACACCACCCACAGCACACAACACACACACACACCCCATTTATATCTATATCTATCTATCTACTATCTGTAAAATTTTCTATCTATCTATCTAAACCCATCTATCCCTTTTATCTATCTATACAAACACACACACACCACCCACACACAAAACACCCACACAACCCCCACACACACACCACACATACAAAACCCACAAAACACAAAACACTACCCCCAACACACACACACACCCCCACCCCACACAACACCACACACACAATATATATATATATTATTATATATATAATAAAATATATTATATATTTTTATTTATATACACACACACACACACACCCACACACCACACGACAAAACAAAATATATATATATTTCATATATATATAATATTTTATATATTTTATTATATATTAATGTAATTTTATATATATATTTTTTTTTTTTTTTTTTTTTTTTTTTTTTTTTTTTTTCGATCATGGATTTCCATGATTTTCTTGCAATTTAGAGCGATGGTTTGCCGTTGCCTTCCCCCCGGGTGTTTTTATCGAGTCACCATCTCTATTTACCGGTTCACACACACACACACACACCACACGCACACACACACACACACACCCCACAAAACACGACACCACATATATATATCAATATTATATATATATATATATTATTATATATATATTATATACATATATATATATTTTGAATATATATATATGTAATATATTTATATATATATATATATATATATATATATATATATATATATATATTTTAATAATATATATATATATATATATTTATAAAATTATATTTTTTTTTTTTTTTTTTTTTTTTTTGTATTTTTACTTTAGAAGAAAATCAGATAATTACTTATGATCATAAGTACTGCAGCAAGTAACAGTGATTTCTCATTTCAGAACTGAATCAGATAGACAGTTGATAACATTGATAACGAAACTCAACCCCACCAGCACACGTTTCGAAACAGAAAGACTACGGACTAAAACCTGAGAAAAAAAACTGTTTCTGTGATGAAGAGGAAGGCATAAGGTGCGCAAGACATCGTTCAGGAGACGAAAAGAAAGTGAAATAAGGATAAACATGAGGAAGAACACTACGTTTCGGTTTTCTGTCCAGGACCACTATTTACCAGGTGAGGAAGATGCCAAGGCGCTGGGGTAGTGGTTAGATGTTTATATTTTATTTTCTAACCATCTGTCAGTGCCACTGAGTGCCAGAGGATTGGCGAATAGCGTCTCTCTCTCTCTCTCTCTTTTTCTTTCTCTCTCTCTCTCTCTCTCTCTCTCTCTCTCTCTCTCTCTCTCTCTCTCTCTCTCTCTCTCTCTCTCTCTCTCTCTCTCTCTCTCTCTCTCTTTCTCTCTCGCTCTCTCTTTCTCTCTCATCCTTTCTCTGTGATAATGATAATAAGAGTGATTATTACCAAATAATAATGATATTGATGATTATGTTAACAACCCATGATAATATTTTTAGTAATAGTAATAATATTCATGATTATGACAATAATAAGAATAATAGTGATGATAATACAAATAGTGTCGATAATAATAACGATAGTGATAATAATGATAGTAATAACTAGGTTAAAAATAGATTGGATAACATCATTTTCATCTTCAACAACGATGAAAATGAAAAAGATAATAATAAACATGGTGATATAGTTCATGTTCGTCACTCCACATATATTAAAACGTCCATCTCCTTATCAAATATTAATAACACATATTGAAATGCGGCGAACGCCCCCGTAGAGTTAAATCACGTAACCTAGCTCTCTTCATATTTCATTAATTTAAAGCTGTTTACTCGCATTTCAACATTTTTACGATTTTGTTAGTTTGTTAGATGTCATCAAACAAAGAAATGTGATTTAAAAAGGATAATCAAAGATAATAAAACAACAAAAAAGTACGCTTTTAATTCCCATACACACATACACGCATACAAACACACATGGAACACACACACAAATGCACACACTACTGTAAACACACACACAGACACAGACACACACACAAAAAAAACATACACACAAATACACAAATACACACAATACAGCAAGCACACACACACATACACACATACACAAATACACACATTACAGCAAACACACGCATACACAAACACACAGACACACAGACACACACAAACATACACACACGCTAAAAAAAAAAAAAAAAAAAAAAAAAAAAAAAAAAAAAAAAACCCCAAAAAAAACTACTATATTATATAATTATATATATATATATCTTAGTATATATATAATATATAATATACTATATATATATATATTAACTCATGTATTCCTTTTCTCGTGAAAGTCCATCTCAACAAACGTAAATAAGTTGAACATCAAAAGACACGGAAAAAATTAAGGATTTTGGCAGGTTTTTGAAAATTCAAAAAAAAAAAAAAAAAAGGGAAAAAAAAAGAAAAGAAAAAAAAGATAAAATTTCGAACGCTTAAGAAAAGGGTTTTTTCCCCCTTTTTTTTTTCCCCCCCCCTTTTTTCTTTTTTTTTTCCCCCCTTCTCTATTTTTTCCTTCTCTTTTTCTTTCTTTTCTCTTCTCTCTCTTTTTCTCTTTTCCCTCTTTTCTCTCTCTTTTCTCCCCTTTTCTCTCTTTCTTTCTTTCTCCCCTCTCTCTCTCTCTCCTCTCCCCTTTTTCCCTTTCTTTTTCCTCTCTTTTCCCCCCCTTTTCTCTCTCTCTTCTCTCTCTCCCCTCTCTCTTTCTCTCTCTCTCTCTTCTCTCTCCTCTCTCTCTCTCCTCCTCTTTCTCTTTCCTCCCCTTTCTCTCTCTCTTCTCTCTTTTCCTCTCCTCTTCTCTCTCTCCTCTTCTCTTTGTCTTTCTCCTTTTATCTTTTCTTTCTCTCTTTATCCTTATTCATCTCCCCCTCTTTCTTTTTTCTCACCTTCTGTCCCTCACCATCCTTCTTCCTCTCTCTCTTCTTTATTTTTCTCTCTCTCCTTCTTCACCCATCCTCCTCCTCCCTTTTCCTCTCTTTCTCCCTCTTCCGTTTTCTCTCTCCTTTCTGTATTCATCCTTCTTCCGTTCTCTCTCCTTTCCCTTTATATCCCTCTCATTCTCTCTCTATTCTCTCTTCTTCTTTTTCATTTCCTTTTATTTCTTTTTTTATCTTGTTCTTCTTTTCTCTTCCTCCTTTTTTCATAATCAAATATTTTTTTTCTCTCTCTTTTCATCTTTATCCATTTTTTTTTTTCTTCGTTTCGTCTTATTTTTTTTTCCTCTTTAATGAGATAAAATTAAGCATGATAAAGAGAAGGAATAGATGAAGAAAGCGATAATAACAATGGAGAGAATGAAGAAGAATGAGGAGAATGAAGAGAATGAGAAGGAAGTGATAAATGGAGAAATTAATGGTAGGGAAAAGAAGAAAAAGGAGAAGAAGGGGAAAAAGGGGAAAGGAAGGAGGAAACAGGATAAAAAAAAAAGGGGAAAAGGAAAGGGGAAAAAAGGGGAAAAATAAAAAAAAAAAAAAGGGGAAAAAAAGGAAAAGGGATGGGGGAGAGGGGAGGAAGAGGAGAGGGGAGAGGAAGGGAAGAGAGGGAAAAGGGGAAAAGAGAGAAAAAGGAAAGAGAGAGAGAGAAGGGGAAAAGAGAAAAAAGGAGAAAGAAGAGAGGAGAGAAGGGAGAAGAGGAGAGAGGGGGAGAGAGAGGAAAGGAGAAGGGGTTTAAAACCTTTAAAAAAAAGGGGGGAGGGTTTTTTGGACCTCCCCCGTTTATATTTCAATTTGGCGTCTCCCTTTTTTCCCCCCCTTTTTTTTCCCCCTTTTTTTTTTGGGGGGGGCCCCCCACCTTTTTCCCCCCTTTTTTTTCCGCCCCCCCCCCTTTTTTTTTCCCCCCCCCCCCCCCCCCCCCTCCCCTTTTTCCTCCCTTTTTTTTTTCCCCCCCCCCCCTTTTTTTTTTTTCCCTTTCCCTCCCTTCTTTCCCCCCTTTTTTTTTCCCCCCTTTTTTTTTTCCCCCCCCCCCCCCCCCTTTTTTTTTTTTTTTCCCCCGTTTTTTATTTTTTTTTTTTTTTTTTTTTTTTCTTTTCCCCCTTTTTTCTTTTTTAAGCTCTTTGCTTGGTAAAAAGGGGCCCCCCCTTTTTTTTTCCTTTTTTTAGGTTTTTTTTTACCAAAACTTTAAAGGGGTTTTTTTTTTTTTTTTTTTTTTTATTGAAAAAGGGGGGAGAAAAAGAAGGAGAAGGAAAGGAAAAGAAGGGAAGGAAAGGCAGGTTTAAAAAAAATGAGGGGGAAAAGGAGGGAAAGGGAAGCGGAAGAAAAAAAATAAGAAGGGGGGGAAAGGGGAAAGGGAAAGAAGGAAAAGAGTGAGAGAGAGGAGAGAGAGAGAGAGGGGAGAGAGAGAGGAGAGAGAGAGAGAGAGAGAGAGAGAAGGAGAGAGAGAGAGAGAGAGAGAGAGAGAGAGAGAGAGAGAGAGTGTGTAAAAAAGGTTTAAAAAATCTTTAGAGAACTCTCATGGGTAGCTGTCTAGATTTTGAATAGGATCTCTCTGCCTGTCTGTTTCTATTTCTATCTTAGTGTCGCTCTCTCTCTCTTTCTCCTTTTCTCTCTTTCTCTGTTTGTTCTCTGTCTGTTCTCTTTCCGTCTGCCTACGTCTCTC
>NC_051403.1:48631990-48639490 GCF_015228065.2 Penaeus monodon
CCAACAGCATCACAACATGGAAACTACAATTAAGTATCATGCTGTGACCACGGCGGCTCAGACATGAACCAAAAAAAAAAAAGTCGATCTCAGATCCTTGTTTCACCTTGGTGTTTTATTTACTTATTTATTTATCATTATTATCGTTATTATCATTATTATCATTATCATTATTATTATTATTATTATTATTATTATTAGTAGTAGTAGTAGTAGTATTAGTATTAGTATTATCATTATTGTTATCATCATTATTATGATAATACTACTAATACTGATACTAATACTAATCATTATTATTATTATTATTATTATTATTATTATTATTATTATCATTATCATCATCATCTTATTTCTGTGCTTATTTATTTACTTATCTTTTTACGAGTCAGTAAAATCTGTTAACTGACTCGTTTCAGTTTTTGTATCTTCTTTAGATCGATCCACAAGCAGTTTACGAAAGATTTATGCAGCAGCTCGAATCTGCGGAGTCACGTGGCGCTCATGCCCCCGGTTAGTTTCCTGCAATAATGACCCTTGCTGCAACCTTGGCTCATCTGCAACTGCCAGACACGGCGTTGGCTTTCCTTCGTCGGTATGCAGGTCATCTTTATTTTCTTTTTCTTCAACAAAAATCTTTCTTTGTTTCCCAGTGAGGAAGATGCCTCGCTTTATACGCATAGACACTCGTTCTGTTTCTTCCTTGTACCTTATCATCATATTTTACGATTCCTGAACTCCGTGTGATACATAGCTGAAGCCAAATGTATTTTTTTTTTTTTTTTAGTGCCACGTGCCACGTAGGTGCCACTGTAGACGCTGTCTCTGTCCCTAAAATTTTGTTTAGCGTTTATAAAAAGGGTTAAAACGTTGTAAAGTTCTCAAACAAGACAGGAACATAAAGGTGCGAGTAGATACGTCACTTCTAACTTGATTTGCATGGCAGACATACTGATGAAAATCCATTAAAAACTCAAAGCACATAATTATTTCCGTGCAATTGGCGTTGAAAACAAACCGAAATTCCACAAAAGACTGCAACGGCGCCTGCGTGGAGGTTTATCCACTTGGCGTGGAAGGGATTCGATCGCCGGTCTTCCGCGTGGGAGTCAGCGACCGTATCCACTCCGCCGTTGCTGTCCGATGGAATTCGAAGGTTTTGTCTATTTAAATGCAATGTTTCCAGCGTTAATTATTAATATATTTAATGTCTTCGTGCTTGCGTGAGAGAATTAATGAGTGCGTATGTGTTTGTGTGGATGTATGTGTGCGTATGTGTTTGTGTGGATGTGTGTGTGTGTGTGTGTGTGTGTGTGGTGTGTGTGTGTGTGTGTGTGTTTGTGTGGTGTTTGTGGTGTGTGTGTGGTTTGTGTGTTGTGTGTGTGTGTGTTTGTGTGGTTGTTGTGTGGTGTGTGTGTGTGTGTGTGTGTGTTGTGTGTGTGTGTGTGTGTGTTTGTGTGTGTGTGTGTGTGTGGTGTTTGTGTGTGGTGTGTTTGTGTGTGTGTTTGTGTGTGTTGTTATGCGTGTGTGTTGTGTGTTTGTGTGTGTTGTGTGTGTGTGTATGCGTGTGTGGGTGTTGTGTGTGTGTGCGTTGTGTGTTGTTGTGCGTTTGTGTGTGTGTGTTGTCACTTGTGACTAATAGTGATAATAGCAGTGATAAAAATTATCGTTAGTACTCAATGTCTGTTTCACTCTTTTTTTTCTCTCTCTCTTCTCGTTCTCTTCCTATCTTTTAAAAAAATCTTTCACCATGACCAAACACCCTGTGAAAATATACATAAACGGTAAATTCTTTTTTACTATTATGTCATTTTTAAAAAGTTACGTTTCTTTCACTTCCTCTTCGCCGCTTCTAATCTTATGCTTTTTTTACCTTTGTTTCCTTTCCCCTCCATCTCTCTCCTTCTCTCTATTTCCACCCTTTCCCTTTTCGTATCTTTGTCTCCGACTTCAAAAAGTCTTCCCGTCTCTCTGAAGCCTCGGAGGCTGTGATCTTCCCAAGCCCATTTTATCACGGCCAATTTCCGGCGTCACTGTTTTTTCCAGCGACACTATGTTTTCCCGGCGATCCTAGTCTTCCGGCTTGACTGTTTTTCCCGGCAACACAAGTTTCCCATCAGCAGTAATTTTCCAGCAGCATATTTTTCTTTCGGTAACGGTACGAAAGAGAAGAAATGAAAGGGAGCGAAGGAGACAGAGTGAGAAAGAAGCAGAAAGGTTCTGTAACAGATTATACTTAAGAAAAAAAATCCTTTTTCAAAGAAGCCACTTGTTACCTCGAACATGAATACATCGAAACGTGGTGTTGGATTCCCATAGAGTTTATCCCTAGTTTTTATTTATTTATTATTCCCCCCCCCATTTTTCTCTTCTTTTCGACAAACAAACAACAAACAAAGAAAAAAGATAGTTGGTGTCTTAAAAGAAGACAACCTTCACCAACAACATATAACAGGAACTACAAGAATATCGAAATTCACAACACATTTAGTTGTTTACATGCTATGCACCTTATATTGCAAAAGAAAAAACATTGCAGAGAGGAACGTAACAGCCTTGGCATTGCAAACGACCATAATAAGATCATATCAAGTTTCTTGTCGAAAGAGAGGATTTGCATGAACCACATAACGTAATAATATGTCAAAGCGTGGCAATGCATATATAATGCTCAAGTATTTGAAAACATACGGTTGAATCTTCTACATAAACATGTTGTGTTATGTGCCGCAGGTATGGATATGTCAGCTCGCTTGTACTTCTATTTAAGGAATTCGTTAGCATGTTCAGCTGTCTGTGTCAGGTAAACGTTCATGCAAATCCGGATAATTGTGCAAGTGACTTAAAAAGATTCTTGTCTGTTAGTATTCTGTGAACACAGACACACACCCACACAATAATAATAATAATAATAATGATGATAGTAATAATAATAATAATAATAATAATAATAATAATAATAATAATAAAATATTATTCTTGTTGTTATTATTATTATTATTGTCATTACCATTATCATTATCATTATCATTATCATTATCATTATCATTATTATTATTATTATTATTAATGTTATTACACTTATATAATATAAATAGTAAAGATAAGGATGATGGTGATAATAATCATGATCATGATATGATATGAAAAAATAATTGTTTTCATTACAATGATGATGATGATGATGATGATGATGATGATGATGATGATGATGATGATGATGATGATGATGATGATGATGATGATGAAGACAATAATGATAACAGCAGTAATATACCGAAAGCAACAATAACAATAACAAGAAACGAAATCATGGCAATGCATGGCAGACAAACTCATTAAAATCAACTAAAAACACAAGCACGTAATTATTTCCGTTCAATTGCGTTTTATTTTTATTAAATGCAATATTTCCAGTGCTAATTATTAATCACTTTGATGCCTTAGTGCTTGCGTAAGTGTGTGTGTGTGTGTGTGTGTGTGTGTGTGTGTGTGTGTGTGTGTGTGTGTGTGTGTGTGTGTGTGTGTGTGTGTGTGTGTGTGTGCGTGTTGTGACTCCTGCAAATCATTGCAGTAGTGATGATAGTAGCGACAACAATTATTATAGGATAATCTGCAATCTACTGTATTTTCAAAATTATCTGTAATATCAATTGGTTATCGAAATTCAAATTCAAATCAAATAAGCAACACATATTAGTCCAAATTCTGTGAATAATTTTTTTTAAACGCTGTGGGCACATTGCAACAGGAGTTTTAAACCATGATTTTAACGCCATTATAAACTCCAATGTATTTCCATAGTTTCAAATTGCAGGTCTGATAAACATGAGCAGTTTACACATATAATTACCTTCAACAACTCTTATAACATCACGAATACAATTCAAGACGTTTAGAACGGAACGTATATACACTTTTAACCCATGTTTAAACAACATTTTCATTTGCAGTTGAAAAATAAACAGCCTCGCAGAAGAAACACGAGTCTTAACTTTACGTAAACGTCTGAGAAATGAAACACAAAACAGCGAGGCCGTTGTTATGTTCCAGAATTTCGGAAGAAAATATCTGGAAATCATTGACGGAAATAACAGTTACATAAGAGTGATGGTGAAATATATATTATCAATAACAGCAACAAAATCAATAATAATGATAATGATAATAATAATGACGATGATGGTAATAATAATAATAATAATAATAATAATAATGATAATAATAATAATAATGATAATAATAATAATAATAATAATGATAATGATAATAATAATAATAATAGTAATAGTAATAGTAATAGTAATAGTAATAGTAATAATAATAATAATAATAATAATAGTAAAACAATAAGATAATAATGGTTGATATAATCATCAATAATGATATTGATAATGATAATAATAATAATAATGCTTATTATAATAATAATAACAGTAAAAAGGATGATGATGATGATAATCACGATGATGATAATAATAATAATAATTGTAATCATTATAATTATGGTAATGATGATGATGATGATGATGATGATAATGATGATGATGATGATGATGATGATGATGATGATGATAATAATAATACTTTATGAACAGGAACAATAAGAAAAGAAATCATGGTAATACAGGGACAGCGACTCATTAAAATCCACTAAAAATACAAGCACATACTTATTTGCGTGCAATTGCGTTGAGAACAAAACCGAAAGAACCGCAAATGACTGCAACGGCGCCTGCGTGGAGGTTTATCCACTTGGCGTGGAAGGGATTCGAATCGCCGGTCTTCCGCGTGGGAGTCAGCGACCGTATCCACTCCGCCGTTGCTGTTCGATGGAAATGCAAAGGTGCTTGTCTATTTAAATGCAATGTTTCCCGAGTTAATTTTTTATCCATTTACTGTCTTGCGTGAGGGAGTTAGTGAATGTGTGTGTTTGCGTGTATGTGTTATTGTGTTGTGTGTGTGGTGTGTGTGTTGTGTGTTTTGTGTGTGTGTGTGTGGGGTGTGTGTGTGGTGTGTGGTGTGTGTGTGTGTTTTGTGTGGTGCGGGGCGTGCGTGCGTGCGTGCTTGTATTATATGTGTATGTGTATTACGAATGCTCTTATAGAGAATAACAGTAACGTACAAAAAATTCAAATTAAAGTGAAACGGGATATTTTATTTTTACAAAAATAAAGGCAAATAAGTAAATAATTCCAAGTCATGTTACGGAGTTTCAAAAGCATTTTCCGTGTGACGCAACTTTTCTAAACGATTCTCGCCTTATAACCTCTCTTCCAATCATAAAACTACATCAGTGTTCAGTTTATTTAACATATATCAGAGGGAAATTTATAGAATAACTTATCCTTAAGAAATCATGATAATGATATGTAATGACAAGGGTGATTTGGGAATGATAAAGATGATGATAATATTAATGATAACTAATGATATTAATAACGATAACAAAGGGGAATGGGTAATAGCAGTAGTTATTATTATCATTATTATCTTATTATCATTATTATCATTATTATCATTATTATCATTATTATCATTATTATCATTATCATTATCATCATTATTATCATTATCATACATAGCAAAAACAGCAATAACAAAACAACAACAATAAACATGGCCAAGGAAATATTGATGATGGAATAATAAGAAAAAAAGGGCCAAGGGCAGAAAAGGAGAAACAAAACACAAAAAAAGGCGAAAATTAAGAAAGAAAAAGGAAGAGAAGAAAGAAGGAAAAGGGAAACGCGGATAAAGACAAAAAAAAGAAAGAGAAACGGAGGGGAAGGACCAAGAGTAAGGAAAAAGGGAGAAAGAAACGAGAACAAAGAGAGAAAAACCTGATAAGAAAGACAGTTCCCAAACGCAATAGATGGAAAAGATAGACATTAAAAACGAGACATTACAAAAATAACTTAGATGAAAGAATATTAGTATTAAGGGCATAAACGGGCCTACATACAACAGAGGCGGATAGTTTAGGGTTAAAAGGTTGGAATTTCCCAGACGAGGTCAAATCAGTGACTCGCAACCTGCAATTAGATTCCACCTTACATTTTACAGCAAGCATAAATCTTGACGCCAATCATCACTAAGGATTGCAAGCTCTGTTACTAAATGGTGTTGAAGGGTTTTGGTTTAAGAGTAAAACAAAAAAAAAAAAAAAAAGTCCGGGGGGTGGTAAACAAATTGAAAAAAACCGGAATGCCCAAAAACCCCGGGAACCTTTTCCCCTATTTTTAATTTTCCCAATTTTTTTTTTTTTTCCAATTTTTTTTGGGGACTATATGAAAAGGGGCCAATTAATCAAAAATAAAAAAAAAAAAAACCGGGGGTTATTTTTTTTTGGAAAAAAAACAAAAAATGAGGGTTTATTGCTTTAAATTTTTATATGTTCATCGGAAACTCAAAAACCCCGCATTTTCGTTTTTAAATTTTTTTGCTTTTTTTTTTTTTTTTCAATCGTGTTTTTAATGCATTGTGCTTATTCGGGCAAAAAAAATTTCCCGGGATTTTGCGCAAATTGTAGACCGAAATTTGCATAGGTAAAACCCGGGCCCTCCCATCCCCGTGGGATTTTCCCCAAACAAAATTTAATTTTTTTTATGGCGTTTTTTTTTTTCGGGTTTTGCGGGTGTGTAAATCCTGCAAAACGCTGCCCTTTTAAAATTTTTTTTCAACATTTTTCCGGTCCTCGTTTCAAAGTCAAAAGCAAAGGAAAAAACAATATAAAAAAATTTTCTAACACAAAAGCCAAACAACAAAGGGTCAAAATTTTAGAGGGTATACATTTAAAAAATAGCAGTCAACCCTATTTAATACTGTATTCAATGCACAAAAATTTTGGCTGGGCATTTTTGGGTTGAGGGTTAATGTAAGGAAAAAGCGGGTAAAGGGGCGCCCTTCCCATTCGTAATAGAAGAGCAAAGACGTGATGAATATAGTATTTCAATTTTTTAAAAATTAATTTTGGGCAGTTAGGGGTTTCCCCGGGAAAACCAAAAAAAAAAGAAAAAAAAACAAAAAACCAAACCCACCCAAAAACCTTTCCTGGGGATCCCCCCCCTGGCCCAAAAAAGGAAAAAAATTCCCAAAAAAAAAAAAAAATAAAAATAGAAATAAAAATAAAAACTAAAAAACCCCAAAAAACCCCGCCCCAAACCACACACAAAAACACACCCCCAAAAACCCCCGGCCCCAAAAAAAACAAACCCCACAAACACACATAAAACACACCACAGGCCCCAACCCCACACCCCCACACCCACACCCCCTCACCACACACACCCCCCCAAAAACACCACACACACACACATACACACACACACCCCCCACGCCCAAAAAAGGACACCCCACACACGACAAAAACCCCAAACACACAAAAACACACACACACCCCCAACAAAAAATAACACACCCACACACACAACAAAACCACCCACCCCCGCACAACCCCCACCCACACACACACCCCCCGCAAAAAAAACCCGCGCCCCG
>NC_051403.1:48644490-48651990 GCF_015228065.2 Penaeus monodon
GTGTTTCTTATACAATATAAAAAAAATTTCCCAAAGTTTTTTTAAAAACATATAATTTAACATTATTTTCCATAATAATACAATAACAAAACAAACAACAAAAGCAAAAACAAAGAAACAAAAATGATGAAAAAATGATAATGGATAAAGATAAAAGATGATGATGAAATAAATAATTAAAAATGATAAAAATATAAAAATAAAGATAAAAATAATAATAATAATAATAAAAAAAACAAAAATTTCAAACTAATGCTAATCTACTAATGATAAAACAAAACTGCTAAAAATAATGATATTGATAAAAAGGATAATAATGAGGATAATAATGATAACACAAAAATAAAACAAAAAAACAAGACAATAAAAATGAAATAAAAAAAACAATCAATAAAACAAAAACAATAACAAAATAAGCACTGCCGAGCATAATAAATAAATTGAAGAGTCATGAACAAACATTACAACTGATAAAAACCTAAAAAAAAAAAAGAAGGATGAAATTAACAGTATAATAATTAAGAACTTTTTGTTGGTCTGAGACACGCGATTGACCTGGACGCTTACATAGGGAAAAAAAAAAAACAGAAAAAGAAAATGTGATAAGTCTGATATTACACGCAAACCTTTCCTCCGGGCACATGCGCAAAAACAAAACCACACCACACCACACCACACCCACACACACACACCCCCACACCTTTTTTTATTTTCTCTGTTTTTTTATTCTTGCCTTCTTTTTATATAATGTAGTTATCATGTTGTCGGGTTTCCCCCCCCCCCCTCTCTCTTCCTTTCTTCCCCCCTTCCCTTTTCCCCTAACCTCCCTTCTTCCCCTTCCCCTCCCCCCCTCTCCCTCCCTTTCCCCTCCTCCCGCCTTTCTCCCCCTCTCATCCCCCTTACCCTCTCCCTCCCTCTCCACCTTCTCCCTCCCTTTTCACCAATTTAAATATATAATATTATAAAAATATATATATAATAATATATAATATGTATAATAAAAATAGTAATATTGAAATTTTAATGTATATAAAAATTAAATATATAAAAATATAAAGATAATATATATATTATATATCCCCCCCTTCCCCCTTCACCCCCCTTCCTTCTCCTCCTTCCCTCCCTCCCCCCCCCCCCCCCCCCCCCCCCCTTTTACCGGGATAAGACAGCCCCTAAAAGCCCGTTGTGACGTACATCCCGCTGCCCGTCGAAGTAAACCCTCCGCTCGCGTTTCCCGTGGGCCGGGATGGCGACTTTCGTGGGGCAAGTAGGGTGTTTTTTAATCTTAACCCCAAAAACCACGACTTCGGCAATGGGGGAAGTTCCGATTTGTCAACGTGAGGTTTTAGCTTTTTTTTTTTTTTTTTTTTTTTTTTTTTTTTTTTTTTGTCTTGGTTTAGCGATTCTGATTTTTTTCCGTTATTATTTAATAAAAATTTTTTCAAGTGCTTTTTTGTATTTTCAAAGTCTTTCCCTTTTCGGGGAAGACAATAACCAAAAAACAAAAAAAAAAAAAAAAAAAAAAAAAAAAAAAAAAAAAAAAAAACCTTCTATGACCCCCCCCCAAAAAAAAAAAAAAAAAAAAAATCCAAACATTAACCAAACAACCCACAACATTTAAAAAAACCCCACACACACAAGCAAAATTAAACACACCGTAACAAATACAGCATAAAAACTGCCCCCCCCCCCCTCCCCTTTTCCCCGGCTGTTCCGGTGTTTTGGCCTTCCCGGTTGGAATTCCCCAGGATAGCCCCAGGCAGGGAAAACGCGGGTTTAATGACGGAAACACCTCCCGGCCCCGGCATCGTCTAAAAGAAAACGTGCAAGTGGGGTAAAATGTTTCTATTTTCGTGTGGGTTAAAATGTTTTTATTTTATCTTTATGTGGGTCAAAATGTTTTTATTTTTGTTTTTAGTGGGTTAAATGTTTTTGTTTTGTTTCATGGGGGTTAAAATTTAAATTTTTTATCTTTTTTTTAAAAATTTTTTATTTTTTTTTATGGGGGTAAAAGGTTTTTTTTTATTTTATGTGGGAAAAAATGTTTTTTCTATTTTCTTTTGGGGTTTTTTTTTTCATTGGGTTAAAATGTTTTGTTTTTTTTTCATGGGGGTTTAAAAAATTTTTTTTTTATCTTTTATTGGGTTTTTGTTTTTATCGTATTTTTTATGTGGGTTAAAAAAGTTTTTTTTTTAATCTTTTTATTTTATCTTTTTCTTATTTTTATTTATTTTTATTTTTTGGGGGTTAAAATTTTTTTTTTAGGGGTTTTAAATTTTTTGGTTTTTTTTTTCAGTGGGTTAAATTTTTTTTTCCCCTTTTTCATTTTATTTTTTCATTTTAAAATTCTTTTTTTTTTTTATTTTAAAGGTTTTTTTTTATCTTTTTAATTTTTTTTTTATCTTTTATTCATTTTTGTTTTAATGGGTTTTTTAATCCTTTTTTATCTTTTTTTTTAACAACATTATCCTACATTATCATTTCTTTAATTTATTTCTTTCAATTCAAATTTTTTCATCATTTTCATATAATTTTATCATCACCATCATCATCATCTATTCATCTTCATCATATCATCTTATCATCTCATCATCATATCATATCATCATCATCATCATCCATCTTCCTCATCATCCCCATCATCTCTCTACCTATCATTCATCTCATCATCAATCACCAACTCCCTCATCAATCTTCATCCATCACCATCACCATCACATCATCTCTCTCATCACCATCACATCACATCTCATCATCACCCCCATAAAACCATCACCATCATCATCTCATCACCATCACATCATCATCATCACCATTTTTCATCCCATCACTTTTCCTCATAAAACCACACCACATCATCTCATATCATCACCTCATATACCCCACCACATCATCACATCATACATCTAAATTCCCCATCACATCACCATCATCACATCCATAAATCTCATCACCATCATCATATTTTTCACTTCATCCCTTCATCACCATCATCATATCATCATAAAATCACCATCATATCATCTTCATCTTCATCACCATCATACTCACCAACATCACCATCATCATATCATCATCTTTCATCCCATCTCCCTTTCATCCCTATCTCACCATCCCCTCCCACTACACACATCACTCATCTTCAATCTTAAATCACCATCCCCCATCATCATCATCTATCATCACCATCATATCATCTTCACCCATCACCATCCCCATCCCATCTCAAAACATCATCTCATCATCATCCCCATCATATCATCTTCATCATCACATTTTCAACCCCATAAATTTTTCATCTTCTCACCATCACCATATCACATCATCATCATCATCCCCTCATCTTTTCACATCATCCCCCTCATCATTTTTCATCTTCTCACCATCATCACTCATCTTCATCACATCATCTTTCACCTCACTCTCATCTCATCTTTATCACCTTTTCCTCATCTCACCTCATCCCATATCACCATCATCATCATCATAATCATCCCCCAACCATCACTATCACCTCACCACATCATCATCACATCACCTCATCATCCCATCATCTTTTCCCATCACATCATCATCATCATCAACCCAATCAATCACCATCACCCTCTCATCCCCCACCATCCCTCTCATCACATCATCATCACCATCATCATCATCATAAATCCCCTTCCCAATCACCTCTCATCATAAACCCTTCATCATTCATCACCATCATCATCATATCTTCATCACATCCCTCATCATCTCACCCCATCATCACCATCACATCTTATCATCATCAATTTTCCATCATCTCACCATCATCATACCATCACATCACATCCCCCCAAATCTTCATCATCACCCCCTCACCATCATCTCATTTTATCATCATCCCCATCATATCACATCTCCCACCTCATCATCTTCATTCATCCCCATCACCTTCATCACTCTTTTTTTTAATCATCACCCCACATCATCCCCCTCATCATCATTTTCTACTCACCATCACCTATCATCCTTCATCATCATCACCATCACCATCATCTCATCACCCATCTCATCAATCTTTTCATCTCATCCCCATATCATCACCCATCATCACCATCCCCCAATCATCACCATCATCACATCCTATCCCCATATCTCTCATCCCCACACCTCATCATATCATCACCATACTCATATCATTATCTCATCTTTTATTTATCTTTTTACAATTTATTTATTTAAGTATTGATTATTGATTTTTTTTTTTTTTTGTCTGGGAATTTTTTTCGATTTTTTTTTTAAAAAGTGGGGATTTACTTCATTTTTGAGAAAAACAAACAAAATGTTGTTGTTTATAAGCGTTTTCGTGATTTTTTAAATACTATCTTCATCTATCTAGTATTTCTATCTATTATCTATCTATCTTCTATCTATATTATATATATTTTTTGTGTGTTGGTGGGGGTTTAAATTTATAAAAATAAGTATTTATTTGGGGAAATTTGGATTTAAAAATTACGATGATGTGATTTATTTAAAAAAAATAGGTTTTTAAATTTTAATTAGATTTTTTAATTTCCCTTTTCATTATCAAAAATTTTAAAGTCTGATGAATTTAAAACGATTTTTCCAAACAAAAATTTTTTATAAATTTTTCGTTTTAATTAGGCATTTTTTTCAAAATCACACGAAGGAGAAAAAAAGGGAAAAGATAAATTTGATTTTTTTTTTTTTGTTTTTTTTAAAATTTGTATTAATTCAAAATTTTTTAATTTTTTTAAACAATTTTAATTGTTTTTAATTCAAAATTATTAATTTTTAACGGACTAAAAAACAATAATGCAAAAAAAATAAATAGAATAAGATAGAGAGTTATAGATAAAAAAAAGAAAAAGCAAAAAAAAGATTAAAAATTAAAGAGTCACCAAATCCACAAAAAGATTAAAAAAAAAACACAACATGTAACTAAACCATAAAATCAACCACCATTAACACCCCAACCCACTTAAAACATCGTAACCAACCATAAAAAAAAACCACCATTACCCCGAAACCCCATTTAAAAACCCACCCCCCCTCCTCCCCCCTCCCTTCTACCCCCCCCGACCAGAAAATCGATTTCCTCTGGGCGGCCCACCAAGTTCATCACCCCCGAAAAATAAAATTTTCAACACAGCGATACGCCATCATGTTCCAAAGGCTCTTGCGCTAGGATTCCCAGCCCCTCCCCTTCCTCGGGTCCCCCCTGCCTGCAATCGCGGCCATGCTTTCAACCTCCTCTTCCATTTTGATCCACACCGAGCTGGTGGACGATGCGGCCTCTGGATGGGTTAAAACCCTTCGCATCATAAGATCCATCACGTGCGTCGCCCGCGCGATCTTTGTTGTTGTTTAAATATGCTGGCCTTATTTGGTATTTTATGATATGTTTATTGTTGGTATTATTGGTATTATTCAACTATATATTATTATTAGTATATTATTTTATTATTATTATTATTATTATTATTATGTTAAGTTTGTTATTGTTTTATTATTGTTATATTATTATTATTATCTATTATTATTATTCTATTATATTTATATTATTTATTTATGTTATTAAAATGTTACCACACCCACACAACACACCCAAACCACATCCACACACACCAAAGCACACCCAAAACAACAATCACACAACACAAACAAAAAACCACACACAATCACAACACACACACAAACACACAATCAACACACACACATTGAGGCAGATAATCAACAAACAATCACAATCATCACAAACACACACACCACACACACATCCACACACAATCAAACACACAACCAATCACAACACACAAACCACACACACACAATCACACACACACAACACACCACTCACAATCACAATCACACAATCACAATCTACCACAACCCCTCACACGAAGCTCTCACTTCGCAACCCAGGTGCCAACAAGTGTCTTGGGTGCAACAAACTGCGCCGCCCTATCTCTGGACCGAATCTTTGGAACGTTGAAAGGAGAGAAAGAAGAGAAATGTCTACGGCCTCGTGGACCAACCGCAGTCTTTTAATGTGATGTGGCTTCAGGTAGGGAGATGCCTTGTTGAGGGGTAGAGTGAGAGGTAGGGAGATAGATAGGTCAGATTGGTAGGTAGATAGGCAGGTAGGTATGTAGTAGGTAGGTAGGTAGGCAGGCAGGCAGGCAGGCAGGCAGGTAGGTAAGCAGGCAGGTATGCAGGTAGGTAGGTAGATAGGTAAACAGACAGAGAGATGGATAGGTAGGTAGCTTGAAAGCTAAATAGGTAGGAAGGTAGATAGGTAGATACACAGATATATGGACAGGTAAGCAGCTCGATAGCTAGGTAGCTTGAAGGATAGATAGTGGGTACAGGTAGGTAGGTAGATAGATAGGTAGAATGACAGATGGATAGAGAGACAGGCAGAGAGATAGATAGATAAATAGATAGGGAGATATGTAGATAAATAGATAGATATGTAGATAAGTACATATAAGTAGATAGATGATGATAGATAGTAGGTAAATAGATAGATAAATAGATAGATAGATAGATAAATAAATTCTCGTGGATCAACCGCATTCTTTAAATGTGATGTGTCGATGGGAAGACTGATAGACAGAAAAATAGATAGATAGATATACAGATAGATAGATTGGGAGATAGATAGATTGGAAAATAGATAGTTGATGTGGCTACAGGTGGATAGAGAATAGATTAGTTGATGCGTACATTGGAGATTTATTGATAGACATGTAGATGGAGTAGATAGATAGGTAGAGTGATAGATAGATATATTGGTAGATATATACAAGATACTGAATGATAGATAGGTAGACACAAATAGAGGATAGATACGAAAGCTATAGATATTTTAAGGTATAGATATATATATATATATATAATGTAGATATATATATATAAATTATATATATAGATAATGTGTGTGTGTGTGTGTGTGTGTGTGATTTGTGTGTGTGGTGTGGTGCTAATAATAATATACTATATATATTATATAGTATATATATAGATATGTGTGTGGGGTGTGTGTGTGTGTGTGTGTGTGTGTGTGTGTGTGTGTGTGTGTGTGTGTGTGTATATTATATATATATAATATATATATATATATATATATATATATTATATTATATACATTACATACATACATACATACTTTACACACACACACACACTACATATAATATATATATATATAATAAAATTATTATATTATATATATTTATATATATACTAGTATTAAATTACGAGATACAGTCAGAAAAATATATAATAGTATTTGTCTATATCTATAATTGTCTATCAGTATCGGGGTTTACACAATATACACCCATACATACATACATGCATACATAATACATATATAATCTATATATATATATATATATAATATATATATATATATATATATATATATATGTATTTATGGATGGATGGCATGGATGGATGTATAGTGGTAAACAGATACTGATAGACAAATTAATAGAA
>NC_051403.1:48654490-48657636 GCF_015228065.2 Penaeus monodon
ATCTTTTTTGGGATAATCCATATCTTTACACATATTACAACTCTACACTTGCACATATTACAATGTCACATATTACACACATTACACATATTAAATTTTAAAACACATTACACATACAATATTACAACACATTACACTATTACAAAAAATATTACACATATACACCATATTACAAATGACACATATTACAACATATTACAACACATATTACAAATGACACATATTACGAACAGTTACACATATTAATCAGGCAATGGAAGTATGTCCTGGGTATGATGTTAAACTGCATCCCCATGCTGCCTTGTAGGGTATGCCTCTTCAGGCAAAGGCTGGGAGAAGGGAACTCTCACTCCAAATCCCCCTGCTGCCTTGTAGGTATGCCTATTCAGGAAAGGGGGCTAGTCCACCCGCCGCCCTCTGGTTGCGTCAGGAAGGGCATCCGGCCTTAAAAAGCTGCCATCTAATATTATATTTTGGAAAAAAAATCGAAGCAGGAAATGCTACGGGCGTACCCGGTGGGCGACGCGCAGGTAGATCGCCGTTCACCTGTGAGAAATGGACTACGGCTACCGTATCAAGAGGCGGATACGGCTAAAAAGCTAGCAAAGAGGAGGGAGAAGAGAGATAAGAAGGTGGAGAAAGTGATGGTGTTTGGGACAGTAAATGCGGGAAGTCTCAGTGGAAAATGCATGGAACTAGTCATCTGATGGAGCGCGGGAGATAACATATTATGCGTTCAGAAACCCAAATGGAAAGGTGAGAAGGCAAAAGAAATCGGTAATGGATATAAGTTTTTTACTGTGGTACGAACAACGACAAAATGGGTTGAATCATCTTGGACCCAGAGATGAAGAAAACTATTAGAAGTGAATCGAAAATCGGACAGGTTAATGAAGTCAGGATACAATGGAAAATAGGATTATAAACATTGTCAGTGCCTCTCCGCCTCAAACAGGATGCGAGGAAGAGGAAAAGGAAAAATTTTTGGGGGAAAACTCGGAGTGTTATACAGAATGTACCACCATTAGAAGTAATGTGGGTGGGTGGTGATTTGAATGGACATGTGGCCCGAAGGCAATACAGGATAAAGTGAGTGCATGGGTAGGCATGGAGTAGGTATACGTTAATGACGACGGCGACCGTATTGTAGACTGGGCAGCAGCGGGAGGTATGGCATTAGTCAACACATACTTCATGAAACTAGAACAACAGAAGTTACCTACAAAAGTGGCAATAATAATACACAGATGGATTACATAGCATGCAGGAGGTAACAACTAAAGGATGTATTCGATTGCAAAGTCCTACCAGGTGAGAGCGTGGCAAAATAGCATAGGCCCCTAGTTTGCAAGATCAAAATTAAAACTATCAAACCCATACACAGAAAGGAATACGGAAACGAATGGTGGAAACTCAAGGAAAGTGAGTGTCATGGAATTTAAATACCTAGGTTCAACAGTACAAGCTGGAACAGTTGGAAAAAGGTCACAGGAATCTTTGTGACCGAAGAATTAGTGCAAAAGTGAAGGCGGATTCAAGAACTATTTAAAATGAAGATCGGAAAAAAGGGGACAAGGAAGCCAAGACGGAGGATGTATTGACTGCTGCCGCGAGGACATGAGGGAAGTCGGAGTCCGAGAGCGTGACATGAGGGAAGGACATGAGGACATGAGGGAAGTCGGAGTCCGAGAGCGTGACATGGGGGAAGACATGAGGACATGAGGGAAGTCGGAGTCCGAGAGCGGGGACGCGCAGACCGACGCAGCTGGAACCAGAAGATCCGCACCGGCGACCCATCATGAACATGGAAAAAGCCAGCTGAAGAAGAAAAAGAAGAAAAAGAATCGGGCAATTGGGAAGTGAAGCTCCTTGCTCAAGGAAACAATGCACCACCGTGACTCGAACGCCCCGAACTCAGATTACAGCCACACCCAAGTCCGATGCACTAGATGGCCGCTGGCTGTTGCATCTGACGCAGAAGTCCCAGTCGATTTTGCTGATGTCTGTTCTAGCCTTAGCCTTTTCGCGAAGATCAAAATTCTTGGGAATAAAGTAAGATTTACATATACAGATCACATAGTGGGTTAAGAGTGTGATGAACATTGTGACGAGGCCGATAACCCTTTTCCCGTGTGATCGAAAACTGGTTCTCCCTTATCTTTGAACTCATTGACCAATAGTTCGTCGTCATCCACAGAGCAGAAAGTAAAAGGGATGATGGTGAAATGGAATCCGGAAGAAAATTTCTTTAACACAGAATGTTTATACCTCAAACTGTCTGGCAATATGAATATCGGAGTACATGTAAATATCATTATCCTCATCATTAAACCCACTAATGAGAACATTGTGATAGGTGGCAATGAGATGATAGTTACACCGATGATGGTGGCAATGATATTATAGCAACTTTATCTGAACGACCTAGAAGTTTCTTTCGGAGTGGAAGCAGAAACTTCTTTCTTTCAGCGGGGAGGATATTGCGGCAGAATATATACGTATATAGCGCGTGCAGAGATATTGGATGTAAGTTAATCCTTGAGTGATGAAGTATGTAAAATAGATGCATACTGAGAGAGAGAAAAGAGAGAGAACAACCCGGCACAAAACAGGCAGGGCACGAGGAGAGAGAAAGAAAGAAAGAAAAAAATAAAAACACGCAAATCTTTTCCCCTGGTAAAACCCGAATAGTTCCAACAGTTATATAAACTAGCAAGTTACTTGAAATTACGCCTAGTTCTTAAAAAAATAGTAATAATAATAATAATAATGAAAAAGAATAAACAAAAGGGAAAAGAGAGAGAGAGAAAAAGAGAGAGAGAGAGAGAGAGAGAGAGGGGAGAGAGAGAGAGAGAGAGAAAAGAGGGGAGAGGGGAGAGAGAGAGGAAGTGGGAGAGAGGAAGTTGGAGGGATGAAGTAGAGAGAAATATTAAAATCAGAAAAATGTTTACAAAAGAAAAAGTAGATGGAATATCGAGAGAGAGAGAGTCAAGTCAAAAGTCAAAGTCAAAACACTTTTATTCCATTAAATTACAATGGTTATTCTTTACATAAATACATTTATATTTACATCTGTGTATTTAAGAGGGTTCTTTAATTTCGTTTTAAAATAAAGAAGGTTAATTCTTATATTATTGGTACATGTC
>NC_051403.1:48657736-48665236 GCF_015228065.2 Penaeus monodon
GGCTAACATGCCCTGTCTATATTGATTTTGCTTTTTTTTTCCAAACGCTTGCTCGTTCCCTGGCACCAGAAACCAAGGGGGGGCACGCTCATCCTGGGGGCACAGGCGTGTGGCGCGACAAGGTGTGAGCGGCACGGGATAAAGGAGCGTGGGGCAGTGTCATCATTGTGCCCACGGGCGGTTGCCTTTTCCCTCGTGCCAGGCCAAGGTAGACCCCGTTCCCCACTAACGGCCTCTCGGGGTGGGGGGGCAAGGCTTCAAACCTTTGGGCCAAGAGTATGGGCAATGGGAAAAAGAGAAACGATACTTCAGAAATAAAATTACAGCGTGAAATTTGACCCATTGGGGGGTTCAAGAACCCTCAAGGGTTCCAGACAATGGACCTCGATAAAAGTCCCTTTAAGTCGTTGACCCTGACCTGAACTTCGTGCTGGAGAGGACGAGTGGTTGCTTGGAAAGGGCGGGGACTCAGGCTGCACATTCAGCGCGAGAGGGGGCACAGGTCCTGGTGATTGCTCCCTTGGTGCCAAACCATGGCCAAGTGGCACGGGGGTCTGCGAAACTTTTGACCTGTTTGCCCGAGCTTGGATGTCTAAAGGGCCCTTGTGTTCGTCCAGCTTGAACACGCTAGACTCCTCACCCTTTTACTAGAAGATACAGTATTCTAAAGTAAGGCCTAGGGGGTATATTTCTTGAAAGTCAGTTTTCAGGGGGGGGTAAGTTTTAAAATTTTATCATATAGCACAAATCAATTGCATAGAGAAATAGAACAATCAACACAGCCATAACATGAACAGACATAAGCATAGCATAGACATAGAAAGGAACACAGACACAACACAATACAAACATCTAAGACAAAAACAAAGACACAAGCAAAATAGATTAAGCTATAGGGACAAAAGACATGATATAAAACAGAATGATAAAACAAAAACAGACATAAACCCCAATGCAAAATAGAAAAAAACACATATAAAGGGAAGAGAAAAAAATTTTCTTAAAAAAAATTAAGAAGAAAAAGCATTAGTAGGAAAACAAAACCTGTGTGGAAAACTCTCCCGAGTTTAAATTTTTTAGCCCCCCCAATCCCTTGCCGTTTTGCGGGGGGGGGTTTTGGGGGCGGAGACGGGGGGCCCCAAAATGGGGAACCCCAACCCTTTGGGGTCAGCCCTCGACTCAACTAATTTTGCATGGCTTTACTTTCCCTTCCCCTTTAGTTTCTGCCCTTTCCCCAAAAAAATTTGCTTCCACCCCGGTGTGAGGCCGTGCTGAAAAGGGTGAAAGGCTGTTTTTTGCCAGCCCAACGGCCGAGGGGCCATGGGACGGACCCCCGATTTTTTCTAGCCTTAACCCCCCAAGGGGGCCCCGAGGGGGGAGTTTTATCCCCCCCAAACCCGGCTTACCATGGCCAGTAATGAAAAATCTCCTTTTTAGGGGCAATGAGGGTTTTTCCCTTTATAAAACCCCCAAAATTTTAAAACCCCCCCCGATTCCCCGACCCCGGGCTCCCTTTGACAGGCCCCGAAAACTGCAAAAACTACCCCCTCATCAATGTAAGTACAGTACCCAAAAACAAATTTAAGGAACATTTCCACTCTCCCAGCACGCTCATTCATCCCTCTACCCCCACAACTCCAACATCAACCACCCATCCTCCCTTATTAATACCTACAGCCTTAATGCCCAACCTCCCCCATAACACTACTCCTCAACCACTACTCCATAGTCACTGCACCCGCCTTCGACTTAACCACTTATCACTACAAACATATATTGATACCTTCAGCGCAGCCAAAGTGAACGATTTTCGTGATCCTCCACAGCTCCCACTCTGACAACACCCTTCTCTTCCAAACAATGGTATCCCCCCCTCCCCCAAAACAAGTAGGTAAAGTCTCTTTCGTAGCCGACCGACCGCTCCCGTCTGTCACAGTAACATCCGAAAACCAAGCTATAGCATTAACAAAACTAACAGACTATATGGTAACCCATCCTGCAGCACCCATCCAACCATCAATACTTGCACGGAAACAGGTTCAATCTCCCCAGCAAATTGCCCATCTATGACAAAGATTGTCAGATTTGTGGAGAAAGACTACAGCCTGTCTCACCGGACTATGAATGCAACGTCAGTACAATGCTACTCCATTCCCCCCAGAGAATCGAAAGAAACCCACAACATAGCAAAATTACCTTCCGTGACCATGACCTTCCCTTAACGTCTTATATAGGAGGAGAATCCCTCCTGTCGTCCATACCAACCTCCCCACGTCAGGCCAAATTGTTGGCGTCTAGGACACCCAGCAACATTCCGTTCAACAGCCAGATGCCCACTATGTGCCCAACCTGGCCATACCCGATCTAAAATGCCCTGCTACCAATCAAGCAAGGTGCCAAACTGGGCGGCCCCCATAATGTATTTTATAGGGGCGTCCACCTACACAATTTGAGTCTTGAGGTAGCAACTCTCAGATTCAAACTGGACTCACACTACGTGAAAGCAGACAAGAAGGCACGTCGACGTCGGTTTCTCGCTATTACTCCTTACTCAGTAATACTGCTCATTCTACCAAGTCTCTTCAACCCACCCCCATACATCTAAACCCTTTCTACCTCCTGACCTTCCCAGTCAAACTCTTTTTGCATCCTAACCAGACACTCCAATCTCTACTAAGATATCTCAATCACCACCACAACCCCAACACCTTCCCCTCTCCCTCCTCGCCTACCCGTACAGACAGAACAAAGTTCACCCCTCTTCCCCTAGCACACAATTCACCTCCACCTTCCCTACTCCTTGTGCTTGAGGACACAGTACTCTCTTCCCCCCTCACAAGAAAATCCTATATCCCAAAACGCCCTAAACCCAACTCGAAGAAGAAACCATTGAAAATATTCAGAATACCTAATGTGAAACTGACAATCAACCTACAATTCTTACAACTCCTGCTACTTTCACAATCCAAGTAACTGCTGATATCCATCCTCCTCCTAACAGAATCCCCACTACACCAATTCTCTACCCCCTCCCAACACAGCCCACCCCCCCGACCCCAACCCCACCCACATTATCCCTCCCATCATCCCCTCTATCACTTCACTCCTCCTTGGATCACACATGAATCCCTTATGTCACAAGTATCCCCTTCCTCAGACCCTCATCTCCAATACCCCTCCTAGTTAGAACACCAACGCACACACCTCTCCAATCTCAGGACCTCTCGTCCTTTCCCACCTTCTAGCTGCTTCCACCCTCAAAATCAGTAAAGTAAATATTCCTTCATGGAATATTCGCGGTTTCGCTTCCCACGGACCTTAGTCCATCTATATCTGCATTCAAGATACCTTTTTCTAAACACATCCTCCAATACCAATCCCCAATGTCTCATTCCCCACATCCCTTTATGTCTCATCCATACTTTCAATCAGAAAACACCTTATGCACACCTCCTTTTAAACCAATGTCCCTTGCACAGTTATCCGTATCTTCCTTGTTCCTTTGTAATGTTTCCCCTTGCAATCCCACACATCCTAATTATCGTGCCCCGTTTTGAAACAACCCGTACCTCTGCTTTCCCCACCTATCCTCCTTCACCGACTCCAAAACCTATCAGACATCCTTCAGA
The DNA here is from genome assembly GCF_015228065.2 of Penaeus monodon. Taxonomy (NCBI): domain Eukaryota; kingdom Metazoa; phylum Arthropoda; class Malacostraca; order Decapoda; family Penaeidae; genus Penaeus; species Penaeus monodon. The sequence goes on from NC_051403.1 coordinate 48,661,366, forward strand.
ATCCAACACTTTCTTGCTTCAACAACCTACCCTCAAACGTATACATATCCTCATCTAATCTAACTCCTTACCACACCCGACCCTACCTTCCACTCACGAATTCTTTGCCACGCTTAGACAACTAATCACTACTCAACCACCTCCCAAATATTAACTATTAGTGCTATATGACCTTAGCATGTCTAGCACAGTTTCTTGCTTTTAACCATTAACCATTAACCATTAAAATTTTGAGGCCTTCCTTTCTTCGTCTCTTTTTTCACACCAGGAATTGGGCTACATAGAAGTGTGCGTGATAAGCAAACGGCTGGCATGTGGGGACGTTGGCCTGGGGGCCATGGCAGAAGTGGACAACATTGTAGATGCGGTGATGCAGGAGCTGCCAGGCGAGCACCGGGTGTCGCACGGCCCTTTCTAATCTTAGGGAAACGCCTTATTCCTCGACTTAGAAGAATTTTCCTCATAGCGAGCATGGGTAGCTGTGCATTAGTAAAGTAGAACTAGTTTTTTGGGTGAAATTATTGACATAGATGGGTCCATTTACTGTGCAAAATGTATATATACAACAGTGGATAGACAAACAGATGGACTGTGAAGTCTATACTATTTGAGATGGGCATTAATTTAAAAAGGATGTTATACCAGGAAGCTTTGAAATAAAAATGATCATGAATGAAAAAACATTAACCCGAAATCCTTTATGTTAAAAATAAAAAGTGAAGTCAAGAAAATCAGAGACATATAAAGCCTGAGAAAGGTTATTAAGGGAAAGTTTATTTTTGAGTCATTGTTTTCAGATTAAAGTTGTTTTAATTCACGGGGATAGGGATGACTAATGTGTGATTATGTGTTTGTTTTCCTAAAGTAGCTGTGTAAATTTGCAGAATAAAGAAGATATGAAGTAAAAAGAGCATTTTGAAGAGTATTGATTAAAATCAAGGTAGATAGATTATTGATATAACTTACTAGCTCTACACAAGGTTTCACAAAATAATCGTCAACTTCAGAAGAGTCAAGACTAGAAAAGTATCACTTCTTATGTGACTTAACATTATCACATGAATACACTTCCCTCCCACTCAATAGATTGCTTTTCATTTTGCTCAGAGGCAGAAGTTATACATCAAATACATCTAAGTTGATATCAGAACTTTCTTTACATTAGATGCTGTCCATCATGCCAACTTTTCACTGATTTGTTGTAAATGTAAATATAGATACAGACGAGAATAATATAATGATGATTCCAGAGCTGGTTGCTGTAGAAAAAAATGCACCAAAACTTTTTTTTTTAGACTGAAAATCTAGTTCTTCTTTCATTAAAGGAGCTTTCTTAGATAGTTTAAACAGATTTAGGGATTCATTAGGATGTAGAGATAGTGGCTATACTAGTCCTAGTGATGAGTTCTGTGGTGATATATAATTTTCTAGTGTTACTTAAGGAGTCTTTGGTAGTGGTGGGTTCCTTTTGAGATATATCCAGAAAGTATGTTGATATATTTGAGTTCATCTTATCTTTGATTTATCTTTCTCTTGGTGTCATATATTATATTTGTGAATATTAATGTATATAAAGTATTGGTGAACATTTGTAAGAAAAGAGACAAACAAAACATTTTGATAATACTATATACTATTAATGACTTGTGTATTTACCTGACTCTTCCATCAGGCTAGCAGAAGCTTGTATTTTTGAAGAGAAAAGAAAGCATGAAGTTGTTTTGTGAAAGTCTGTTTGGAATCTGCCATTCGTATGCAGTGGCTGGATATTCCTTGATTGGAAATGCCATATATTTCGTGAAGTATTCTGAAAGAGTGCTAAAGGTTGAAAAGAGGTATAGAATTAAGATTTTTTTCTGATTATTTATTTGTTACAAAATATGCAGTTGAAAGAAATGTTAATTAGTGAAATTATGTATCATGCAATCTCTATTGGCTGCTATGTGATTTTTTTTTCTTGATTAGATTTATAGTGTGATCAAAATGTTATGAAAGGAAGATACATTCTCAGGACCCAACTGAGATTATGTTAAGGAAATAATATTAGGTGTGTGACTTTGGTTATAGCCAATTTGAAAGTCTTCCTCAGTCCTGAAAAAAAGAGAGAGAGAGAAAAAAAAAATACAATGAGAGCTATCATTAATTGGGAAATTATGTGACACCCAAATCATGATTCTTAGTTTTCATTCTGTTTATAAATTTGTTTTGCTTGTCTTGCCAAAGAGACTATGGATGGTAAATTTACTAAGGATGCACATTGCAAGGGTTACTTTAACTGTAAAGTAACTGTGCACAAGGAGAACCATAGATACTGCAGTCTTGAAGATCAGTTTGTTTTCTTTCATTATTTGAAATTAGACTGATGTGAAAAGTAAATTCATATAAATGACAATTACTTATAACATAGATTATCTACTCTACATTTTATATATTGTTTGTTGTATGAGATTTCAGAGTTAAAGAGAAATGCATGAAGAAGGGAACTGTCTCACATATCACAAATTTCTTTCAAGAATGGGAAAGATAAAAAAAAATTGTTATTGCATCTAAGAGTTTTTATTTTGGCATAATACTTTGCATTTTGGTTGGTCACTGTACCTGGAAGTGGTAGGGATAATTACTGATCATTTTATCTACAAATGATATAAAAGTAGAGGAAGAAAGAGAGAAAGAAATACTAAGTGGAAAATGAAAGAAGGAATTGATCGATTATATTGACAGCAGAAAGGAATGGCAAGTGTGGAGGAGATGGATAATTTCTGACATGTTATTATCCAAAAGAAAAGAGGTTTGGTCTCAGGTGAAGATGAAACCTTGTATCTGAAAAGTGTGTCTGGTACTCTATTGCTCACTGATATTTTGTTGAAAGAAATATGTCAGGTAATATATATTGTTAAGTATGATTTTACTAGAGTGAAAACGCCTGTTGCTCTGTAAATAGGGTGGTTGTTTTGTTTGCTTAGTTTGGTTTAGTGTATTTCATTGATTAGTCAAGAGAAAAAAAATGTTGGCGATCCTGTAGCATTGCCATTACATGATGGAGCTTAGTGAAGAAAACACGGCTGGAATAATCTTCCACTAGTTTATGTAATCTTGGCTAGAAATTGAATAAAATGGTGCTTTTTAATGCTTCCTTATCATTGTGATGTATTGAATCTTGAAGAAAATGATAGGGAAATGAGGAAAAAGTGTACAGTCATCCCCAGCTGGGCATCTGTGATATGCATTGTTCAGTAGGCTGTTATGAGAATTGGACATTGTGCAAATGCCTTGTTGTAAAGCTGTTGAGATAATGTTGGAATCTTGAAATTTTATGATTATTTAAAGAAAATTAGAGGGAGATACACTGTGACTATGAAGAGATATGTTATTCAAGCTTGAGAAGCTGGATGCCACAGATAAATGTTAAGTGGGGATGACTGTATAATGTTTATGTGTTTGCACACTCAAATGTAAATGCACATGCACACATAAATGAACATAACTGCTTGATTAAGACCTTTAGTAGAGGAGCAACTGCCATTAACAAGATCTCTGATGTTTTCAAATGTATGTTTTGAAGCAAATCCTTTCCTTAATTTAGCAGTCAATGTTGCGGACTAAGGGAAGAGTTCTTGTGTCTCACTTACTTATAGAAGGCTAAAGGCTAAAGCAGAAAAGAAAACAGAATTTTCTAAACTCACTTCTCATTTCATCATGATGATAAACTTGAGCTCATGTTTGTCCCTTTTCCTCAGAAGGAGAAACTGACCTAAGATCTCCAAGCCGTTGGCCAAATTAAAGGCCAAGATGCACCCAGCATTCATAGAAAGGCACCAGTTTATTGATTATATTTTTGGGGATTAAATGGGGGTGGGCCAAGCATTTGAAG
>NC_051403.1:48672736-48682736 GCF_015228065.2 Penaeus monodon
TCATTTCATTATCATTCTCTTCTCATTATAATTATATTAGTATTATTATTTACTATTATTATCTCATAATCATTATCATATAATTATTATTATGTTATTATTAGCGTTAGTATTATTATTGATCATTATCATTATTATATTATTAGCATTATTGAAAAAGTTTTTTTAGTCTAATTAAATACAAACACGAGTCAATACAGCGACCTAGGGTGATTGAATTGTTTGAGTATGAACATTAACATAAATATGCGAAAACAGCAGACAATTACATTAACAAACATCCACGCCAACAGTCCAATTCACGAACACAAAAATACTTCAGATCGATAAGCTTTCTGAGAACAGCGCTTGCTGTTTAAAACTATTTTTTTTTCTTCTTCCAATTTTTGATTTCCCAGGTATTTGTTCTAAGAAAACTTATCAGTACCTTTTTTTATAAGCCAGGAGCTCCAATAACAACAGGCAAAGTTTTGTTTTTAAAAAGCAACATCTTTTCCACCTTATTTCAAGTCTTTATACTTTGATATCTTTTCGAACACTTTCGCAGAGACGTTTCTGTCTGAAGGGATGTCATATCTATAACACAGGCAAGTAGGTTTATTTTGCTCCTTGACGATATCTGGACGATTTGCCTGGTATAGTACGATCTGTGTGAATTGGAAAGTCCCCACAGATGTAGATCTTACCTTCAGTAACTGGCTCGGAATGCGTTCGTACCTTTTATCTAGCATCCGATAGAAAAGGACGCGTGCAGATCTCAATGCAGGTACTGCCCACCTGTCTGGCGATTGTTTTATACTCATTCGGTGTTTAATTGAGCAACAGACACAAGGTGTCAACGTCTCAGCCCTTGTCTTCACAAAACCTACACTTTGAGTTCAGTTCCATTGTGACAGAATGTTAGCTTGATAGTTTCTGGGAAATAAACTTTGATCTTGGGCTGCACAGGAATAGATTATATTATTATTATATTGTTGTCACTATTATCATTATTATATTATCATATCATTTATTATTATTATTTTCATTGTCATTATTATTATTATTATTATTATTATTATGTTATTAGTATAGTAATATTATTGTTATTATTAATATTATCATATTTCATGTGTTATTATTCAATATTATCGTTATAATCATCATATCATTATGTCTATTGTCATCAATATTATCATTAATGTTATATACTCATATTATTATTTCTGATTTATTGTTATGATATTATGGGTATATTATTTATTATTATTATTATCATTAGAATTATATTATCATTATCATTATTATACTATCATTGTTATATATTGTTTTGATATTCACTCCAGTACTATCGTGATTATCATCATCATCATTATGTCTATTGTCATCAAATATTATCCTTAATGTTATATAATCATTATTATTATTTATGACTTGTTATTGTTATGATTATTATGGTTATTATTATTTATTATTATTATTATTATGATAATTTTATTATCATTATCATATTACTTTATCATTGTTATCATTATGGTATTGATATCCACATCATTACTATTTCTTCGATCATTAACGTTATTATCAAGATTACTATTTTGCTTATTATCAAGATCATCATATCATCCTCTTATTATATTTATAATAATGATAATACAATAATGAATATTATCATTATCGTACTCATCTATTCATTACCTCATTCATTATCACTACGATTATTATTATTTACTGCCATCAATGAGTTCATCATAATCATCACCATCATCAATACTATCGTGATCATCATCCCGTAACTTTTTTTATTTTTTATTTCTTTTTAATTATCATTTTTTAAAATCAAATATAAATATAAATACTTTTCACTTTAAGGATGCAAATGCCCAAGTAGTTTTATTCATAATGAAAAAAAAAGTAGGCCTACAATATCTCAAGTACAAATATAAATGTATTTAATCCTCCCCATGCTCTAACTATCGTAACCATCGCCTTCATCATTCCTTCCAGCTTTTTTTTTCATGTGGGAAAGGGGGAAGGGGGGGGGGGGAGGGAGGCTGCAGGGTTGGCGAGCGGAAGGGAGAGATAATCAGTTTTTGACCTCCCCCCCCCTATCCCCCGAGAGAGAGAGAAAAAAAAATTAGGAGAATGATTAAAACTACGATTAGTGTTCTTTAGGTGTAATTTAGACCAAAAAAAATCGTGTGGGTGTGGTCCTTTTAGTGGGGAGAGGGAGGGGGCATGCCAGCTCAGATCCCCAACCCACGACCCCAGATCATGATCACATCCATATCATATCATCACTAGCACCCTATCATCATTATCCGATTGTGAGTAATTCAAGCTTTTAGCGTCGCGACAAAGCTGAGGAAATAAATTACTGCATATTTATAAACCAATGATTTGTTCATCATTTGGACGCTGTCTGTTTCCTGCGCGGCTGAACTTAGGTTAGCGACCACGGTTCCAAACTTTTCGGCGAGGGTGGGAGAAGAATTACTCTTTTGTTTTTGCTTGTCTGTTTGTTTGTGTGTCTCTTCATCCCTTTTTTTCTCTCTCTCACTTTCTCTCTCTCTCTCTCTCTCCCTCTCTCTCTCTCTATCTCTCTCTCTCTCTCTCTCTCTACTCTCTCTCTCTCTCTCTCTCAATCCATCTGTCTTAATTCCATAAAAATAAAAAAGAACACACACACACACACACACACACAATCTATATATATTATAATATATATATATATATATATATATATATATATATATATAGATATATCTAATACACTCTTTCTTTCCCTCTCTTCTCTTCACTTGGTGTCAGCTTATTAATTTCTTTTATTTTTCTATTTTTTGGCACAAACGTCTGAAAAGGTTTTCAATCCTGGAATAAGATCGGGAACCATAATGAAGCAATTTTCTTGTTTACTTTACTTCTAACTGAAATTACACACAGAATACGGTATATTGAACGTAATAAAAGGAAGAAAAAGAAAGCAAAAAAACTTAACCCGAAAGTCGTCGCCAGGAAAGAATCGTCTGGCATTGGACGTGGATCATTTCAGTAGGCAATTATTGTTCTTTTGTTTAAAGAGGATTATTTGAGATCATACTAATGGTACTCGTAGATTTCGTATATAAACGCTAATCTTAGGATTTAAAAACTTTTTTTTTTTTTCGAACGAACGAAATTGCTGTTTTAAGCCTTAATTATGTGTTATCTATGGTTACCATACGTCAAAGTCTTTTTATGGATTTTTTAAATTTATTTTTTATTTATTTATTATTTTTTAGTCTTCAGGTTATGCCGAGGGAAACTTTTGGCGATTACTGAAGGATCCAGCATTTTAACTGTCATAGTTTTAAAAATGTGTGTGGGTATGTGTTTGCATGTGTGTGTGTGTGTGGGTTGGTGGGTGTGTGTGTGTGTGTGTTGTGTGTGTGTGCGCGTGCGTGCGTGCGTGCGTGCGTGCGGTGGTGTATGTGTATGTGTGTGTGTATGGTGTGTGTGTGTGTGTGTGGTGTGTGTGTGTGTGGTGTGTGTGTGTGTGTGTGTGTCGCGTGCTTGTGATGGTGTGCGTGTGTGGTGTGGTATGTAGTATGTGTATGTGTGTGTGTAAGTGTGTAAGTCTTTTTCCCTTCCCCTTTTCGTTTCCTCTCTTCCCTTCTACTATCCGCATAGTGAAAGGAATAAGGCGAAACTTTACAAACCCGAACAGCCTGGGGGAGCAGGGCACAGGGCGTTACCCTGTTGAGTTGGTTAGCCTGAGGATGGGACTGTTTTGTCTCCAAAGTACACTAAGCTTAACTCATGGCCAGTAATGAAGGTTTGTGCCGTTTTTGAGAGTCATGAGGCCTTGTTCATTTATCGAACAGCCCGCTGGTTTCATAATCTCTCTGTGACCACGACTCTGAACACTGCTACTGTTACTGTTATTCCCTCCTCAGTGCTTACTTTCACGTCAGTCAAATCCGAATCAACCCAGGTCATTAGGCAACCGCCAGGAGACGTTCCTCCTCTCCCAACACTCGGTTTACTTCACTCTTGCATTTTTTTTTTTCCAAAAACATCATCAAACTAATCCATCCTCCCTCTTCATCATCTACTCCTTCCTCCCCCTTCATCATCTACCCTTTTCTCACCCTTCATCATCTACCCCATCCTCCCTCTAATCATCTCCCTCCCTCCCCTCATAATCTACCCTCATCCCTCTTCATCAATTACCCCATCCTCTCTCTTCATCATCTACCCGTTCCTCCCCTTCATCATCTCCCCCCTTCCTCCCCCTCATATCTACCCCAACCCTCCCTTACTTACATCTCTACAACCATATTATCCTTCTCTCAGCACTACTCAATCTGCCACACGTTCCTACCCCCCCCCCAATACCTACAACACCCCCCCTCCTCCACAAACACCTTGAACACATATTTACTCTGTTTACACCACGTTTACCCAAGCCAAAATGGGCTCGATTTCGTGATTCCCTTCATAAGCCCCTACGCTGTCAACGTGCTTTCAATAATGTTCGAAGACAAGGAGGATGCGGAGGAAACTTTTGCCGTTGGGTATCGATTTTTTTGTGCGTGTTATGGTGTGGGTTGCGATAAGAGAGGGAGGGAGAGGAGAGAGGAGAGAGTAAAGAGAGAGGGAGAGGGGAGGTAGGTGGAAGGAAAGTAAGGAGAGAGAAGAAGGAGAGGAAGAGAAGGAGAGGAGGGGGAGGGGAGGAGAGGCAGCAGGGAGAGGGAGAGGGGAGAAGAGAAAGAGAAAGAAAAAGAGAGAGAGAGAGAGAAGAGAGAGAGAGGAGAGAGAGAGAGAGAGAGAGAGAGAGATGAGAGAAAAGAGGTAGTATGCAGTATTAAACATTTTTGGGAGGGGAGTGACATTTTTCGATATCTATAGAGGAAAACAAATGAAAACAAAAACAATTAAATACAAAATAAAATATAGATTTTTTGTAAGTTTGTATGGATAGAAACAAAGAATCAGATACTATAACATTTATTATCCACATTTTACACTTTCGCATTTGAAAAAGAAAAATGAAGCAATAAATAAAAATATGATAAAATAATTCGATAAAGTCACAAGAAGCGAACCAAATGACCATCGAGATGGTCGAGTACAACCAACATACACATCTTTTTCCTCCCGCGGCTTGCCCCCCCTCCCCCCTCCAATTCCTGTTCGTTGTTGTCATGGGGGAGGGGGGGGTAGTAGGGAGACAGAGATGAGGCCTAATGTCAAGGGATCAGCCTGCCTTGGACCAGCCCGCGACCTTTTAACTAACAAAAAAAAAAAACAAAAAAAAAAAAAAAAAAAAAAAAAAAAAAAAAAAAAAAAAAAACCGCCTTTATCTTTTTTCCTCTTTCAGCCTTCTCTGTCCATTATCCTAATCGTTAATCATTTTTACCCTTTCACGAAAATTTACATAGGAATATGTCCTTGGTTGTCGAGACATTTGTTGTCTGCCATTAACCGCGGATTCGTAGAGCGTCACGGACGCGGAACAGCGACGGAGGTCACGGCGGGAGGTCAGGCAGGACGGCGCGAAAAAAGCCTCGTTCTGGGTGGCGGGGGGGCGGGGGGAGCGGAACGCTGACCTTGTATGCAGTGGGAATGGCTTTGGGACACGCGCATGTCGGTCAGCTGCGCGGCCTAAGCAAGGACTCGCGAAACCAGCATTGCTTTGTTGTTGTGAAGGGGGGTGGGGTTTGTGGTTATTTACTGTTGTTTATATCCTTTTTAGTGGGGGGGGGTGGAAAGGAAGGGGTGCATGCGTGTTAGTGGTTGATGAATGTGCGTTGTGATGTGTGTGTTTGTGTGTGTGTGTGTGTGTGTGCGTTTGTGTGTGTGTCGTGTGTGCGGTGTGTGTGTGGTTTGTGTGTGTGTGTTTGAATGACATTTGTACTTTGCGTATGTGTGTACAATTTCTATAAAATGAATCCATAAGAAAAACACGTATGTCTCAGGGTTTGGTAATCTAATGGATACAAAAACACTGATCCCCGACCCCGACTTCCTTCATTAATTATTCTCCTTCTCTTTTTCTTTCTTTTTCTTTTTCTTCTCTTCTCTTCTCTCTACTTTTCTTTCTTTTTCTTTCTCTTTTTTTTCTTTTTCTTTCCTTCTTTCTCTTCTTTTCTCTTCTCTTTCTCTTCCTCTCTCTCTCCTCTCTCTCTTCTCTCTCTCCTCTCTCTCTCTCTCCTCTCTCTCTCTCTCCTCTCTCTTTCTCCCTCTCCCTCCTTCCCCCTCCCTCCTTCCCTTTCCTCTCTCCTCTCCCATCCCACCACACTCTCCTCCTTTCCCCTCTCCCTCTCCTTCTCCCTCCCTTCTCTCTCTTCCTCTCTCTCCTCCCTCCCTCCCTCCCTCCCAATCTCTCCTTCTCCCTCCTCCCACCCTCCTTCTTCTCCTCTCCCTCCCCCCCTCCCTCCTTTCTCCTCACTCCACTCTCTCATTCTCCTCCCTTGCCCTCGCTCTCTCCAACCCTCTCTCCCTCCGATCCTCCCTCCTTCCCTCCCTTTTACCCCCCCCCCCCCCCCCCCTCTCCCATCTCTCCTTCTCCCTCCCTTCCTCTCTCTTCTCTCACCCTCCCTCCTCCCTCCACCCTTCCTTCTCTCTCCAGCCTCACTCTCTCCTTCTCCCTCCATTCCCTCTCTCTCTCTCACCTCCCTCCCTCCCTCCCTCCCTCCCTCCACCTTTCTTCTCCCTCCTCCCTCCTCTCTCCCTCCCTCCCTCTCTCCCTCCCTCCCTCCCTCCCTCAACCCTTTCCTTCTCCCCCCTCCCTCCCACCCTCCCTCCCTCCCTCCCACCCTTTCCTTCTCCCTCCCTCCCGCCCACCTTTTCCCTTCTCCCGACCTCCCTTCAATCCCTCCCTCCCCTCCATCCCGACCATATTTTTCATCCCTCTCGCACAGAAGGGAATGACTTAGAGACGACAGCAAGAAAGGCCAAACCTTTTGCGGAATGTCAACAACTCCTTATAAGGAAGAAAAGGCCCCGACACAAGGCTATGAAACTGACCCTCTTATCGTACATCGGGCAGCCGTCTTTCACTCAAACGCGAGTATGAATATTAATTAGTTTAGAGGGAGATTCGTCTTGTTGTTTTTTTTATCGTTTTTAATCATTGTTATTATCTTTTGTGTTTGTTGTTGATAATGGTTGTGACGAGGGTGATGAAGAATACTAAAAGTGAATAATAATTATGATAATAATAATCATAATCATCATCATCATCATCATCATCATCATCATCATCATCATCATTCATCTCATCATCATCATCATCATTTCATTATCATTCTTATCACACTCATCATCATCATCATCATCATCATCATCATCATCATCCATCATCATTAGTCATTATCATTATCATATCATTTCATTATCATCATCATCATCATTATCCATCATCATCATCATCATCATCATCATCATCATCATCATCACACATCATCATAATCTCATCCTCTCATCCCTCATCATCATCATAATAATAATAATAATACTAATAATAATAATATATAAAATAATAAATAATAATGATGGGTGGATGAGGTAGGGTGAGGTAGGGAGGGTAGGGGTGAGAGAGGGCGTGGTAGGGGTGGAGAGGGAGGGTAGGGGTGAGGGGGGAGGGTAGGGTGAGGGAGGGAGGGTTAGGGGGTGAGGGAGGGAAGGTAGGGGTGGAGGGGGGAAGGTAGGGGGAGGGAGGAAGGTAGGGTGAGGGAGGGAAGTAGGGTGAGGAGGGAGGGTAGGGCGTGAGGGATGTGAGGTTCGGTGGTGAGGGGAAGGGAGGGTAGGGGGCGGGAGAAGGGTAGGGATGAGAGAGGAAGGTAGGGGGAGGGGGGAGGGTAGGGTGAGAGAGGGAGGGTAAGGGGTAGAGAGAGGAAGGGTAGGGTGAGGGAGGAGGGTAGGGGTGAGAGAGGAGGGTAGGGGGAGAGAGGAGGGTAGGGGTGAGGGAGGAAGGGTAGGGGTCGAAGGGAGGAGTGGTATGTGAGGGAGGGAGGGTAGGGTGAGGGAGGGAGGGTGGGGTGAGGGAGGGAGGGTAAGGGTGAGGGAGGGAGGGTAAGGGGTGAGGGAGGGGGTAGGGTGAGGGAGGGGGTAGAGGGGTGAGGGAGGAGGGTAGAGGGGTGAGGCAGGGAGGGTAGGGGTGAGAAAAAAGAGGAGGGAAGGTAGGGGTGATAGAGGGAGGTGGGGTGAGGGAGGGAGGGTAGGTAGGGGTGAGGGAGGAAGGTGGGGTGAGGTGAGGGAAAGGTAGGGGTGAGGGAGGGAGGGTAGGTAGGGTGAGAGAGTGAGGGTACGAGGGTTGAGAGAGGGAGGGAGGGGTGAGGGAGGGAGGGTAGGGGTGAGGGGAGGGAGGGTAGGGGTGATGGAGGGAGGTAGGGTGAGGGAGGGAGGGTAGGGGTGAGGGAGGGAAGGTAGGGTGAGGGAGGAGGGTAGGGGTGAGGGAGGGAAGGAGGGTGTTGAGGGAGGGAGGGTAGGTAGGTGAGAGAGCGGAGAGGTAGGGGTGAGAGAGGGAGGTAGGGGTGGAGAGGAGGGTTAGGTTGAGGGAAGGGGGAGTAGGTGAGGGAGGGAAGGTAGGGGGAGGGAGGGAAGGTAGGGGGAGGGAGGGAAGGTAGGGGGAGGGAGGGAAGGTAGGGGGTGAGAGAGGAGGGTTAGGGTCGAGAGAGGAGGGTAGGGAGGGAGGGAGGGTGGTAGGGTGTGAGGGGGGGAAGTAGGCGTGAGGAGGGAAGGTTAGGGGTAGGGAGGGAGGGTAGGAGGGTGAGGAAGGGAGGATGGGAGGGTGAGAGAGGGAGGGTAGGAGTGAGATGAGGGAGGGTAGGGTTCGAAGGAGGGAGGGTAGGGGTGAGGGAGGGGAAGGTAGGGTGAGGGAGGAGAGGAGGGTAGGGTGAGGGAGGAAGGTAGGGTGAGCGAGGAGGGTAGGGGGTGAGGGGGGGGGGGTGGGGGGGAAGGGAAGGGGGTTTTTTTTTAGGTAGGGGTGAGAGAGGGAGGGTTAGGGTGAGGGAGGGGAGGGTCAGGGGTAGGGATGGAAGGTAGGGGTGAGGATGGAGGTAGGGTGAGGGAGGAGGGTAGGGGGTGAGGGATGGAAGGTTAGGTGAGGGAGGGAAGGTAGGGGTGAGGGAGGAAGGTAGGGTGAGGGGAGGGGAGGGTAGGGGTTGGAGGGAGGGAAGGTAGGGTGAGGAGGGAAGAGGTGAGGGAGGGAGGGTAGGGGTGAGGGAGGGAGTAGGGGTGAGGGAGGGGGGTAGGTAGGGGTGGAGAGGGGAGGGTAGGTAGGGGGAGGGAGGAGGGTAGGTAGGGGGTGAGAGAGGGAGGTAGGGGAGGGGTGAGGGAGGAGGGTAGGGGGAAGGTTTTGCGGTGAGAGAGGAGGGTAAGGGGTGAGAGAGGGAGGGCTTATAGGGTGAGGGAGGAGGTAGGCGGAGGAGGGAAGGTAGGGTGAGGGTTGAGGGAGGGTTATGGTGAGGAGGGAGGGTTGTAAGGGAGGGAGGGAGGAGGAGGGTAGTAGGGGTGAGAGGAGGGGGGCTAGGGGTGAGGAGGGGAAGGTAGACAAAAGACAAAAAGAGAAAAAAGAAGAAGCAGAAAAGGAAAAGAAGAAGAAGAAAACAGGAAAAGAATAAAACCAATAAGCAGATAAAGAAAGTGAATAGAAAACAAAAACATCACAACGAAACAGGTGCAGGACGGAAGCCAAAACGAGAGTAAACGGGAGAGTAAACGGGAGAGTAAACGGGAGAGTAAACGGGAGAGTAAACGGGAGAGGGGCTTTAATAAAGGCGATGAGAGAGAGAGAAAGAAGGAAAGGGAAGAGGAGAGGGGGAGAGAAAGAAAGAGAGGGAGAGAGAGAAAGAGAAGGAGAGAGAGAGACGGAGAGAGAAAGAGAGAGAGAGAGAGAGAGAGAGAGAGAGAGAGAGGGAGAGATAGAGAGAGAGAGAGAGAGAGAGGGCGAGAGAGAGAAAGAGAGCGAAAGAGAGAGAAAGATATATATATATATATATATATATATATATATATATATATATATATATATATA
>NC_051403.1:48687736-48707753 GCF_015228065.2 Penaeus monodon
AAAAGGGGGTAAAAGAAGCAAGAGAGAAATATAGAAAGGGTGGAAGAAAGACTAAGACGATAAAGAGGAAGCGGTAATAGGTAAGAAATAAAAGTGAAAGGGAGGTGTAAGGCAAGGTAAAGAGTAAAAGGCAAGGTAAAGAGTAACAGGGAAGGGAAGGGAAGAGAAGGGAGGGAAGGGGAGGGAGGGAAGAGAAGAGAAGAGAAGAGAAGAGAAGAGAAGGGAAGGGAAGGGGACGGAAGAGGAGGGAAGGGAGGGAAAGGGAAGGAAAGGGGAGGGGAGAGAAGAGAAGGAAAGGGAAGGGAAGGGGAGGGAAGGGAAGAGAAGAGAAGGGAAGAGAAGGGAAGGGAAGGGGACGGAAGAGGAGGGAAGGGAAGAGGAGAGGAGGGAGGGGGAGGGGGGGTCTATACATCAGTTATTCTGTTGGTCTCTCAGCTTCTTGCAAAATTAACTCATTCATATCTGCTTATTGAGTCGCAAGTCATTCATAGATTCAGTCAATCAATAGCATATATATATAGATATACTTTCACTCACATGGGATTCTGTATTCAGTTACTAATATAAACTTAATGATTAATTCCGATGATAACTTACTCTCTCCTTGTTTGTCTGTTTGCTTGTTTGTCTTTTTTTCTCTCTTTCTCTCTTTCTTTCTCTCTCTCTCTCTCTCTCTCTGTCTCTCTCTCTCTCTCTCTCTCTCTCTCTCTCTATATATATATATATATATATATATATATATATATATATATATATTCTCTCTTTCTTTCTTTTCTTTCTTTCGTTCTCTCTCTCTCTCTCTCTCTCTCTCTCTCTCTCTCTCTCTCTCTCTCTCTCTCAAACACACACACACTCTACCCCCACACGCACCCCCCCCCCGAAACACACACACACACTCTACCCCCACACGCACCCCCCACCCCCCCCCGAAACACACACACACTCTACCCCCGAGCTCGTTGATTGACTTAACATGCGCTGTCGTTGAATTCTTGTTAATATTTAAGCGAGATCGTCCAGTGAGTGCATCGACGAGGGTGGACAGGCTCCCTCGTGCGCCGGCCATGTATTAGGATACTTTCCAGGGGTTTTGTGACGTGAGGGAGAGGGAGGGAGGGAGTGCCCTCTCTCCCTCCCTCCCTCTCTCTTTCTCTCCCGCCCTCTACCCCTCCCTCCCTCCCTCTCTCCCTCCCTCCCGCCCTCTACCCCTCCCTCCCTCCCTCTCTCCCTCCCTCCCTCCCTCCCGCCCTCCCGCCCTCCCTCCCTCCCGCCCGCCCTCCCTCCTTGCCCTCCCCCCCTCCTCTTTCCCTTCCCTTCCGCCACGTCTGCAAATGCAACGCCTGGACCCCCGCTCCTTGAACCTCCTTTTGTGTCCGAGTGTTTAGCTTGAGCCGAGTCGACCCGATGCGAGGGTACGAGAGACGTTTTCTAGTGATGTGTGCAGAACAAAGGAAAACTCTGTAAGGCGCTCGTTCTCTCTCTCTCTATCTATCTATTTATCTATCTATCTATCTATCTATCTTTCTGTCTTTCTGTCTTTCTATCTCTATCTTTTTTTCTCTCTATCTATCTATTTTTCTATCTTTCTATCGTTCTCTCTCTCTCTCTCTCTCTCTCTCTCTCTCTCTCTCTCTCCTTCGCCTGGGTCCTCCCCCTTCTCCTCTCTTCCCTTCTCCCCAGGTTTCTCCCTTCCCTCTTTCCTCAAGTTTCTATCCCTCTCCCTTCTCCGAGTTTGTTTCTCTCTCTCCCTTCCCTTCACCTTCTCCACGTCTCTCTCTCTCTCTCCTCATTTCCCTCAGCTCTCTCCCTCCTTCTTGCGCACACCCCTCCCTTCCTCTCTCCCTCCCTCTCCCCTTTCCTTCATCTCCCTCCCTTCCTCTCTCCCTCCCTCTCCCCTTTCCTTCATCTCCCTCTCTCTCCCCTTTTCTTCATCTCCCTCCCTCCCTTCCTCCCTCCCCCCATTCTCCTCCCCTCTGTTTCTTCTGGTTATTACCATTTCAGGTTGACACTCGTCCGTTGGTTATCATCATCTCATTTGAGAGAAAGAGGGAGGGGAGGGAAGGGAGGGAGGGAGGGAAGGAAGGAAGGAGGGAGGGAGGGAGGGAAGGGGGAGGAAGGGAGGGAGGGAGGGATGAGGTGAGAGGGGAGAGAGGGAGGGAAGGGAGGAAGGAAGGAAGGAAGGAAAGAAGGAGGGATGGATGCAGGGAGGGAGGGAGGGAGGGAGGAGAGGGAGGGAGGGAGGGAAGGGAAAGAGGGTAGAAGACGAAGACAAAGGTAAAGTTCGGATAAAGACGAAGAAGAAGAAGAAAGAAGAAAACGAAACAAGCCTTAAGGTGTGAGGATATAAAACGAGTGAATGGGGGGAGAGGAGAAGAGAGGAAGGAGGCAGACGAATGCAGGAAAAGGAGGAGAAGACGAAGAAGGAGATAGAGGAATGAGAGAAAAGGGTTTTAAGACGAAAAAAGGGACGGAGGAATGAAAGAAAATGGTGATAAAACGAAGGACACAGAGGAATTAAGGAAGAGGAGGCGAAGAAGGAGACAGAGGGACCAAATTAAGCAGAAGAACCTCGAGACCTGTTACCTGCAAAGCAGTAATTAACATGTGCGTCGCCTGGTGTGTCCTCAGGTCTCTCTCTCTTTCTTTTTCTCTCTCTCTCTATTTCTTTCTCCCCCTCCCTCCCTCTCTCTCTCTCTCTCTCTCTCTCTCTCTCTCTCTCTCTCTCTCTCTCTCTCTCTCTCTCTCTCTCTCTCTCTCTCTCTCTCTCTCTCTCTCAAGACAGAGGCGGCCAGGGATGGGGGGGGCGTCTTGCCATGCCAGCGAGGGCGAGCGGTCTGTGTCGTCTGCTCGGCCTTGCGTTCCATATGGAATACTTTTTTTTTGTTTTCTTGTGTTATAGATTTTGTGTTTAAGCACATTTACTATGGCTTTTGTTTGTTTTAGTATTTATAATAGTCATCTTTTTTTATCTTTACATGTCATATTTTCCATTAATAGTCCAGCAGCTAGGCTTACAAGTCAGGAATCATGCTTTCATGTTTCTTGACAATTGACATCCTTTGCTTTGCTGAATATGTTGTCAAATACCCATCAAGAAGTACCCACAAAGTTTTTATTGACCTTAAAAGTTCATATGGCAGAATCAGTACCGGAAAATATGCCTTGGCATTCTACATTAGCTGTGTTTGTAAACAATGTAGGCTTCGTCTGCTCGGCGCACCACCTCTCGGCACCGCAACAACATAAAAAATACAGTGTGGCGCTACAGGCCCTTCCGTTGAAATCATACTCTTCGTAAGGCTACCGAGTGTTCGAGCGCAGGGCAGAAATCTCTATGACAGCCTTCGTTTTGAAACATTTCACTGTGGAAAAGATGAAAGAATTTGAATGAGCATAAATTCAGATACATATGGTCACATGATGGTTTCGTGGTGAAGAAACAAGTTGTATGTGAGAGAATTATGGTGTTTACAAGCCTAAAAATCTTCGTGATAAGGAGACAGAATTGCTGAGTATTCATAAAACATAAAGACGTTTGAATATCGATAATAATAGCGATAATATACTTAGTGATTCAGAATAAGCAATTTATAATGAGCATTTTGAGTATAAACAAGACATAATTAAACACAAAGACATGAGAATAACAGCATGGGAATTGTTTACAAGCAATAAGGGTTGAATTAGCGTGTTCCAAGGCCTCTTCGTCAGTCACAGCTGTAGACCTGTTGGAGTCGGCTGAGGACAGTGGAGTTACTGTGATACAAGACACATATGGCTTTTCTGGTATGTGAGGCGAGAGAGATCATAAGAACAGGTCACCATACTCTCTCTCTCTCTCTCTCTCTCTCTCTCTCTCTCTCTCTCTCTCTCTCTCTCTCTCTCTCTCTCTCTCTCTCTCTACATCAGCTTTCTCATTCACCCGTTTACCCAATCTACCTGTTGTATGCCCGTGTACCTTCTACCTGAACGCTGTGGCAGGGTTCGTGTTCAGGTTTAAATGATTTTGAGTGTGTGTGTGTGTGTGTGTGTGTGTGTGTGTGTGTGTGTGTGTGTGTGTGTGTGTGTGTGTGTGTGTGTGTGTGTGTGTGTGGTCTGTCATGCTATCCAGAGGTCATAGTACTAACATATGCATTTCCGTTTGACCTTGAGAAACTTCATATCTTATTGTTGTTGTTATTATATGTATGTGTATATATCTATAGCTATGATTATCAGTCTTGCCTTTTTTCCCCATCTGTCTATCAATCTGTTTGTCTATCATATCTGTCTACTTATCTATTCTCTCTCTTTCTCATTCTCCCTCTTTTTCTCTTTCGCTCTCCCTCTCTCCATTCTTTCTTTCTCTTTCTCACTCCCTCTTCTCTCTCTCTCTCTCTCTCTCTCTCTCTCTCTCTCTCTCTCTCTCTCTCTCTCTCTCTCTCTCTCTCCCTCCCTCCCTCCCTCCCTCCCTCCTTCCCTCGTTCCCTCCTTCCCTCCCTCCCTCCTTCCCTCCCTCCCTCCCTCCCTCCCTCCCTCCTTCCCAGGCAGAGTCAGCATGTACCACAGCGTGCGTGCGTGGGTTGAGCTCAGCACCCCCCCTTCCCCCCCTTCAACCCCTTCCCCCCCCCTCCCGAGCTCCCAAACGCCTGCAAACGCATTGTTCAGCCGCAGGAATGTGGCTTCTTTACCCAGTGTACTGCGGACTCTAAGCTTTAGTGGGGAGAGGGTGAGGGAGAAATGGAGGGGTAGGGTGAGGGAGAAATGGAGGGGTAGGGTGAGGGAGAAATGGAGGGGTAGGGTGAGGGGAGGGAAGGGGGAAAGAGGGGGAGGGAGGAGGAGGAAGAGAGGGGTGAGGGGGCAGGAGAATTAGGTAGTTGGGGAATTGGGGAAATTCGGAATTGGATAATTGGGGATTGGGATAAAAGAGGGGGGGGGGGGGTACTCTCGCTCCCTAAACAGGAATTGAACGGAGAGATTTGGGATTAGGAAAACTGGGATCAGGTCCACCCGCTTTCCCCAAAGAGGAAATTAACGCTGGGATTAGTGATTGGGGGGGATTGTGGGAATTGGGAAATTGGACGAAAGGGGGGGGGGGGAGATGATGCTCTCGGCTGAAAATAGGGGATTATGGGAATCGGGAAATTGGACGAAAGGGGGGGGGGGGGAGAGGATGCTCTCGGCTGAAAATAGGGGATTATGGGAATCGGGAAATTGGACGAAAGGGGGGGGGGGGAGAGGATGCTCTCGGCTGAAAATAGGGGATTATGGGAATCGGGAAATTGGACGAAAGGGGGGGGGGGGAGAGGATGCTCTCGGCTGAAAATAGGGAGCGAAGAGAAGGGAATTCAGTCGAGTGTCTCGCCGTCAGGAGTGAAACGGGAATCGGTCTTTGGACGTCGTAAAGCGGAGGACCTTTCTGTCAGGCGCTGATTGGCCTTCCGGGGGAGGGAGGGGGAGGGAGGGGGGATAATGGGGAGGAAGGGGGAGGGGTTGGGGGGTTATAAGGGTGAGGGAGGGAGGAGGGGGTTTTAAGGGTGGGAAAGGGGGAGGGGGGAGAGTTATAAGGGTGATGGAGGAGGAGGGGGGAGGGTTATAATGGTGAGGGAGGGGGGAGGGGAGGGGATAATGGGGAAGAAGGGGGAGGGGGGAGGTTATAAGGGTGGGGAAGGGGAGAAGGGAGGGTGTAGGTGTGTAAGGGAGTGTAAGAGAAGGGGCAAGGGGGAGGGAGAGAGAGAGGGGGACGGGTTATGGGAGTATATGGGGGGGGCGTATAAGGGAAAGGAGGGAAGGAAGAGAGGAAGGAAGGGAAAGGGAGGGCAAGGGAGGGTGTAAGGGACAGAAAAGGAGGGAGGGAGGGAGGGGGAGAGGGTGTAAAGGAGAGGAGGGAAGGAGGGAGGGAGGGTATGTGTGGGAGGCAGAGGGAGGGAGAGTATGTGGGAGGGGTAGGGTATAAGGAAAGGGAGGGAGGGGTATAGGAGCAGGGGAGGGAGTGAAGGGAATAAAAATGGAGTGAAGGAAGACAAGGTAAGATGATAAAGGGAAGAGATAGAGTATAAGGCGACTGGAGGACAGTATAAGGGGGGGGGAGAGGAAAGGATGAATCAAGGGAGAGGGAGTAAGGTAAGGGGGGAGGGGGGGAGAAGGGAGAGAGAGAAAAAACTTCTCTTGTTACTTTTGGACCGAAGGAGGGGGGGGGGGAGGGGGGGAGAAGTGGTGGGGAGAAGGCAGTTTTTGTGAATGAACAGAGACAGGGAGAGAGGGAGGGAGGGAGGGAGGAAGGGAGGGAGGAAGGGAGGGAGGGAGGGAGGGAGGGAGGGAGGGAGGGAGGGAGGAAGAGAGAGAGAGAGAGAGAGAGAGAGAGAGAGAGAGAGAGAGAGAGAGAGAGAGAGAAGAGAGAGAGAGAAAGAAAAGAGAGAGGAGAGAGAGAGAGAGAAGAGAGAGAGGAGAGAGAGAGAGAAGAGAGAAAGAGAGAGAGAGAGAGAGAGAGAGAGAGAGATGAGAGAGAGAGAGAACTGTTTTTCTTCAGTTAACTGTGGATGACAATATAAACAAGGGAGTGGGTGTAAATAAAAGCCGAGCAAGAGTGTTATTAAAAGGAGCGAGATGAACAAATAAAAAACGAATATCGTGCCATCATGAACATTCCACAGAACACATGGACGAGGGCAAGAGGAGGGAGGGAGGGAGGGAGGGAGGGAGGGAGGGAGGGGGGGAGGTAGAGGGAGGAGGAGGAGGAAGAAGAAGAAGAGGTGGAGGAGGAGGAGGAGGATCAAGAGAAGGAGGAGGAAGAGGAAGAGGAGGAGGAGGAGGGAGAGGAGAATGAGGAAGAGGAGGGAGAGGGGGAGGGGGAGGAGGAGGAGGAGGAGCAGGAGGAAGAGGAGGAGAAGGAAAAGGAAGAAGAATAAGAATGAGAATAAGAATAAGAAGACGAAGAAGAAGAAGAAGACGAACACGAAGAGGAGGAGGAGGAGGAAGCGTCGAAGGAGGAGAGGCCAGGCAAGGAGGGCCGGGAAGGAAGGGCAAAGGATGTAGCAGTGCTTGGACGAAGGAGAGAGGGGAGGCGAGGGGAGGCGAGGGGCAGGGGTGAGGAGCAGAGAGAGGGAGAGGGAAGGAGAGGGAGAGGGAGAAGGAGAGGGGGGAGGAGGAACAATAATGAGATGATCATCCCGAAGACGGATATCACAAGCGACCTGGTGGCATGTCCGTGAAGAGAAGTCGGTCCCATTCTGCAGGTGGGCGTTGTTTGTGGGCGTCTGAGCTGCTAGCTAGGAACTCGAGTGTGTTCCGAGAGGCGTTTCCGGGCTGGTGGCGAGTGCGGGCGTGCGTGTCACTCCGCCGCAGCGAAATATGTCGCGAGTGAAGTGGTGCGAGTCACAGCCAGCTTCATAACTCTCCCGGGCAAATGCGGGGCTGCGGCGGCCGTCCCGCGTCGGCGGAGCAGCCTCCAGCAAGCAAATAAAGGCTCCGGTGAACATGTTCATCCACGGTGAATTTGCATATAACGCTACGCCAGGCCAGCGCGACACATGCTTATCACACGTGTTGAGAGACAGAGGGGCTTTTGTCGAATCTCTCTCGCCGTACTTCTTGCGGCTGTGTGAACAGGGGCTCCCTCGCGGTGGGCGTTGCCGTCTCGCCCCCGTTTAACTTTCGACGGCATTATCCCCATCGGTTTTAGCAGTCCCCTTCCCCTCCCCCTCCCCCTCCCCCATCGCCGGGACCCCCACCCCGGCGCCCATACCCTCGCCCTAATGCACGCCGCTCACGAAGCCTCCTGCCGCAGCTAAAAATGCGTGGCTGTAAACCCCGCTCCGAGCCCGCGGCGCTCGTGTGAAGATCGACTGGCCTTTGGAGGCGAGGCGGAGTCGTCGTAACTCTGGCAACTTCATTGTGTAACTTCCACCTCCCAAAGCCTGTCATTGGAACGCGTTATCTCTGGCCAAGTGAGGCGCCAGATGAAGTTTGAATATGTGAGCGAATGTGGACATGATCAGAAAGCAAGGTAGCGCCGCTGTAAGTGTGTGGGCCGAGCGGAGGAGGCCGAGACCGACGGAGCAAGCGACCGACGCGCTGGAGACGCGAAGCCACGTCGGGTCTTTAAAAGGAATTCAGATTATCACTGAAGAACATCCTTCATTAACTTGAGTGATAAGTTCCGTAACGGATAGAGAGAGAGAGAGGAAAGGGGAAGAGAAAAGGCTCGAGGGACAGAGAGAGAGAGAGAGAGTGAGAGAGAAAGAGAGAGAGAGAGAGGAAAATAAATTCGGGTCTAAATTAAAAGGGGAAGGGAGATTGATGTGAAGGGAAAGAAGAGAAAAAAAGGAGAGAAAAAAAAGAGGAAGAAGTAGAGAATGATGGAGTATTTGCCGAAGTGAATTGCCGACGAGAACTGAGTGTTTTGTTTGGGAATGGAACTTGCTTTTCTCAAGATATTACGTGAGGATTTTACGGCCGCCCTTCTGATATGGAAAAAAGGTGAGTTCCACTGTGTTTCGTTCGGGTTTTTATTCGTTTCGTGTCTTCTGTCGCTAGCATTGGAGCGGGCGAGCGGGAGGGGAGAGGGGGAGGGGGGAAGGGGGGAGGGTATGCGCTGGGTGTGGAACTGGGAAGGTGAAGCAGGAGGAGGAGGAGGAAGAGGAAGAGGAAGAGGAAGAGGAAGAGGAAGAGGAAGAGGAAGAGGAAGAGGAAGAGGAAGAGGAAGAGGAAGAGGAAGAGGGAGAGGGAGATGGAAAGGGAGAGGGAAAGGGAGAGGGAAAGGGAGAAGGAGAGGGAGAGGGAGAGAGAGAAGGAGAGGGAGAAGGGAGAAGGAGTTAGAGGAGGAAAAGAAAGCGGGAAACACGAGAAGCGCTGATGACGAGCGTGCGAAAGGAGGAGGACGAGGAGGAGGAGGCGAGAAGGAGGCTCGAGGCAGAAGAACAAACCAGCGAAAGGAAAATGGGGCGATTGGACGGGCCGAAGGGATGCCCATTTCGCCCTCACTCCTCGCTCGCCGTCGCCCTGCCGTCTCTCTCGCCTTCCTGGTTTCTGTTTCTTTTTTCTATTCCTTGCTCTGGCTCTCTGTCTGTCTCTGTCTCTGTCTCTGTCTGTCTGTCTGTCTCTCTCTCTCTCTCTCTCTCTCTCTCTCTCTCTCTCTCTCTCTCTCTCTCTCTCTCTCTCTTTCTCTCTTTCTCTCTTTCTCTCTCTCTCTCTCTCTCTCTCTCTCTCTCTCTCTCTCTCTCTCTCTCTCTCTCTCTATTTAATAATAATAATAATAATAATAATAATAATAATAATAATAATAATAACAATAATTATGATAATAATAATAACAATAATAATGATAATAATAATAATTATTATTATTATTATTATTATTATTATAAGGAAAAGAGGAGAAACAGGAGGAGGCGGAGCACGAGGAGAGGATGGTGGGGGGAGGGGGGGCGGGGGAATGAGGAGAGCCAAGGTCGAAAGGATAAAGTTGAAGGAAAAAGGAATTCGAGGAGGAATGGGACGCGAAGGATAAATAAAGGAAGCTTTCTACGGCACAATTTACGCTGAGGCAAGGAGGGCGCTTCACCATCGCCTTCCTCGTAGGTAGGTGGAGGAGGAGGTGGAGGAGGAGGTTGAGGTGGAGGAGGACGTGGTGGAGGTGGAGGAGGAGAGAAAGAGAAAGAGGAGGAGGTTGAGGGAGGTGGAGGTAGAGGTGGAGAGAAAGCGAAAGCGAAAGAAAAAGAACCCAGAAACAGAACGACAGGGAGCAAAATAAATAAACAAACAAGAACCTCAAGAACAGGAAACGCAGGAGGCAAGAGCAGGGTCAGAATTGCTTGAGGAGTATCAAAGGGTCCCTTAATTATGCAGTAGCTTGTGGTTGCTTAAACAACAGCTGCTTCGGTAGGGGAGAAGTGATGACTGTTTCTTAATCAGCTTTCGAAACAGTTCTTGAGAGAGAGAGAGAGAGAGAGAGAGAGAGAGAGAGAGAGAGAGAGAGAGAGAGAGAGAGAGAGAGAGAGAGAGAGAGAGAGAGAGAGAGCGACAGAGCGACAGACAAGCAGGCAGCGACAGAGAGACAGAGCGAAAGAAGGTTTACTTGTGCTCCGACGGCAGGTAACAAGGAAGACTGGCTTGAGGTGCGGCGAGCGGCTGATGTAATTATCATGGCCGAAGTTGGAATGGTTCTTGATTGGAAATCGTAATGATCTGGCTACAGAAATACCTGTTGACGGGTGATTTGCGTGCGAGGTGCGAGTTAATGATTTTCCCCATATTTCGGAGCGCAGTTTTGTGGTAACTCCTTGAGGTATTATGCACGGAAAGATAATGTAGCGACAGATAGCTCTGGCAAGTTCCTCATAGTGACGATCCGCGGCGCACAAAAGGCCCAGGCAGCGCGGTAATAATGGGAAACCGGAGACGAGAAAGCCGCTCGCCGAGCCGCTGAAATACAATAAAGAGGGAACAATGGTAGATCTTCGGGGTCCATTATGCTCCGTGTAAGTAGAAAGTCCTGGCTGGCAGCGCTCACGGACAGCGCCACTTCCCCTCCAACGGCAATAACGTAATATCTCATATAACCTGCACGACGGGTGTGCGAGTGTGTCTCGCTTCCAAATCGATTTTGCCAGCAAGTTGCCGAGACAAACGGGGGCCTCCGCACAGTAACACAACAAAGGTGCCTGGCCGGAGAGGTCTGGTTGTGAGACACGCTGCGCGAGGGGGGCGAGGGAGGGCGAGAGAAGAGGGAGAGAGAGAGAGAGAGAGGGATAGAGAGAGAAGGGGAGGAGGAGGAGGCGGAGGAGGTAGGTAGGTAGGTCTGGGAGGGAGGCTGGGAGGGAGGATCAGGCGCTGGGGGTGGGCGATGCGGGTTGCTGGGAAAAATGAAGACAGAGATGCGCACAGCCATGTTGGGCGAGGAATTTTCGGGGCAGACACGATCACAGTTGAAGAGAGAGGAGAGGAGAGAGGCGGGGGGCGGAGGGTTAGGGGGGAAGGCCGGGGGGCAGAGGGGGCAGGCAAGCTGGGTGGAAATTAGGTTGTCTGAATGTTCAATATCTGATATATCCCCCGCGGGTTGATGGTGTGAGGTGGTAGATCATGTTTATATATGTGCGATTACCTCATATACGATTGCAATAGAGATAGCACACACA
Organism: Penaeus monodon; assembly: GCF_015228065.2. Lineage (NCBI taxonomy): Eukaryota > Metazoa > Arthropoda > Malacostraca > Decapoda > Penaeidae > Penaeus > Penaeus monodon. The sequence goes on from NC_051403.1 coordinate 48,698,851, forward strand.
CACCCAAAACGCATTAACGACCGGCTCCATTTCCCTCGTGCTATTATGCGATAATCTTTTTCCCGAAACAATTATCATGAGAGCTTCGAACGTGCATTTCATTCGGGTGACGTCACGGAACAAGATAATGTAAACTGGTACTGACATTATGGGTAATCTAAGAGTGGCCGACTCGGGCGAGGAGGGCCCGGGGTACGAGCGCTCTTGACGCCATATTGCGGCCGTTTTTATGAAGCCTTTGTCTTCCTGTGACATTCAACGCTGTAATTTCGCCGTTTGGAAATGCGTCGGGCGTTATTTCATAAATGTCGCGGCCCAGCTCCCTTCCCTTCCCCCCCTTCCCCGCAGGTGGATTAGATCAGGCTTGAATAGGAAAGCGACTTGGCCCTATGAATTCGACATGGGTGTTATTTCAATCAACAGAGACACTGGGCATTTAATGGCGGACGGAGAGGAGCATTCTGCAGCTCCGTCGAGGCATAAACAGGGGAAGTTCCTCCAGACGGACACATGTTCAGGCTCTACAAACCGCCTCGCACCACAGACGGAAGATGGCAGGGCAGGGAGGAGGAGCACCATTTTATTTACTTGTACTGTAAGTGGGTGGCAGAGGGAGAGGGAGAGGGAGAGGGAGAGGGAGAGGGGGGAAAGATAGTGGGAAATAGAAGGAGAAAGAGAGCGATAATGAGGAGGAGGAGGAGAAAGAGAGCGATAATGAGGAGGAGGAGGAGAAAGAGAGCGATAATGAGGAGGAGGAGGAGAAAGAGAGCGATAATGAGGAGGAGGAGGAGAAAGGGAAAGATAATGAGGAGGAGAAGTAGAAAGATATGGAGGAGGAGAAGGAGAAGAAAGAAGAAGAAGAAGAAGAAGAAGAAAAAGAAAGAAGTAGAAGAAGAAGAAGTAGATGATGTAGAAGTACATGAAGAAGAAGTAAAAGAAGAAGAAGTAGATGATGTAGAAGTACATGAAGAAGAAGTAGAAGAAGAAGAAGAAGAGAGGAAAGAAGAATTCACTACTTCGTACGCAAGAAAGAGACAGACAGACAGAGACAGAAACAGAGAGAGGGAGAGGAGGAAGCAAACAGCAGGCGAGAGCAGAGCAGAGGAGGAGAGGTCCGCATGATGTTTGGTTGGTAAAGGTATTACTTGCGCGCGTGTGTGGCGGCCAGCAGTCCATGGCGTGGTGACGGTGAAGTGAGAGAGGGCGGGAGGGAGGGAGGGAGGGAGGGGAGGGAGGAGAGAGAGAGAGAGCGAGCGAGCGAGATTGGTAGGCCGCCAAGTTCGTGTGATAGCGTCATACTCCCCTTTCATCCGGGGGGGTCGTTCCCCTTTTGGGCGGTTCGCCCCTAATTTCCCTTCCCCCCTTTTTTGGGGCCCTTTCCCCCCCTGGCCCCTTTTCTCTCACCCTTTGCCCTCTCTCCCTTGTTACCCCATTACGCTTCTTCAAAAAAAAGGGGGGGGGGGGGGTTAAAAAAAAAAAAAAAAAAAAAACTTTCCCCCCCCCTCCCCCTTCTTTCCTCTCTCCTTCTTTTTTTCTCTTTTCCCCTTCCCTTTTTCCCTTCTTTTTTCCCTCTTTTCCCTCTCCCCCTTTTCCTTCTCTCCTCTCTTCCCCCCTTCCTCTTTCCTTTTAAAAACCAAAAATTTTTCCCCCTTTTCCCCCACCCCTTGGTTTTGGGGGGGGGGGGGGTTTTTTTTTTTTCCCCCGGGCCCCCCCCCCCTCTTTTCCCCCCCCCCCCCCCCTTTTTCCCCCCCTTCCTCCCCCCCCCCCCTTTCCCCCTTCCCCCCCTCCCCCCTCCTCCCTCTCCTCCCCTCCTTCTCTTCCTTCCTCCTCTCCCTCCTCCCCCTCCTTTTTTTTTCCTCCCTCCCTCCTCCTCCCCCCCCCCCTCCCCTCCCCCTCCCCCCCCCCCTTTTTCCCTAAAAAAATTTTTGGGGGGGGGGGGGGGTTTTTTGGGGTCCGGGGGGGGCTTTTAAAAAAGGGGGGGGGGGGGGAAAAGGGGAAAAACGGTGTAAAACAATTTGGGGGGGGGGGTGTAAAAAAAAAAAAAACCGTTGTAAAAATGAAACTTTTAACTAAACCCCAAAATTTTTTTTTTTAAAACCCCCGGGGGGGGGGATATTTTTTTTCCTCCCCCTTTGCCTTCTTCCCCCTTCCCCTCCCCTTTTTTCCCCCCCCCCTTTTTTTTTTTATTTTGGGGGGGGGGGGGCGCTCTGGGGGCTTTCTTGGGCTTCCCGTTTTTTTTTTAACTTTTTTCCCCTTTTCTCTTTTTTTTTTAAATTTTTTCTCAATCTTTCCCCCCTTTTTTTTTTTTAAAAAAAACTTTCAAATTTTTTACTTCGCTAAAAATTTTTTTTTAATTTTCCCTTCCTTTCTTTTTCCCTTTTTCCCCCCTTTTCGTTTGGGCCACTTCCCCCCCCTAACCTTTTTGGTCCCCCCCCTTCTTCTTTTTTTTTTTTTTTTTCTTTTTTCCCCTCCTCTCCCCTTTTCCCCCCCCCCTCCCCCTCCCCTCCCCCTTTTCCCTCCTCTCTTCTCTTTTTCCCCTTTTTTTTCCCCCCCCTTTTTCTTTTTTTCCCCTCCTTTTCCCTCTTTTTTCCCCCCTCTTCCCTCCTCCCCCCCCTTTCCCCCCCTCCCCCCCCCCTTCCTCCCCCCCCTTTCCCTTCCCCCCCCCACTCCCCCCCCCCACCCACTTCTTCTTTTTACTTGCCCCCCCCCCCCCCCCCATTTTCCTTAATCCCCTCTTTCATTTTTTGCCTTTTTTGGGGCCCGCTCTTCCCCTAAAGGGGGGGGGGGGGGGGGGGGGGGGGGGGGGGAAAAAAAAAAGGGGGGAAGGGGAGGGAAAAGGGGGGGGGAATAGGGGGGGGGGGAAAAAGGGGAAAGGGGGGGGGAAGGGGGAAAAAAAAGGGGGGAAAAGGAAGGGGGGGGGGGGGGGGGGGGGGGGGAAAAAGGGGGGGGGGGGGGGGGGGGGGGGGGGGGGGGGGCCCCCCCCCCCCCCCTTTTCGCCCCCCCCGGTTTTTCAAAAACCCCGGGGGCCCTTTTCCCTCCCCCCTTCCCTTCCTCTCCCCCCCCCTTCTCTTTTTCTCTCTCCCCCTTTTTTCCCCCCCTCCCCCTTCCCTCCTCTCTCCTCCTCCTCCCCCCTTCCCCCCCTTTTATTTTTTTTTTTTTTTGTTTTTTTTTTTTTTTTTAGGGTTTTTTTTTATTTTTTTTTTTTTTTTTTTTTTCTATTTCTTTCATTACACTTTCACTCTCTTTTGTTGTATGCCAAATATTTGTTTATAAATAGAGACGGGTAAACACACACGCTTAAAATCACAGACACACACACACACACACACACAACACACACACACACACACACAAAACACACACACACACACACACCACAAACACACCACCACACACAATGTACACAAATATGAAAAAATTTTATGACCATAAGAGAAAGAGACACGAACAGAGAGACGGTGACCGGGAAAGAAAAAAAGAGAGAAAAAAAAAAAGGGAGAGAGAAAAAAAAAAAGAAAAGAGAGAGAGAGAGAAAAAAAAAAAACAGAAAGACCCAAAAACAGAAAACCGGGGGCAGCTTTGCACTCGAAACCGGCACAGGAGGCGAACTTCTCGAGTTTATGGGGCGTTTTTTTTGCAAAGAGGTCGAAAAGGGGCATACACAGGGCCCTCCTTAACCTGCGAGTGAAGCGCGAGGATCGGGTCGCCATCGTGCCCACCGAGAACGGGAAAGGAAAAACCCCGGGCCCTGTGCGTGCTGTGTGGGTGTGTTGGTGTGTGTGTGTTTGTGTGTGGTGTGTGTGGTGTTGGTGTGTGTGTGTGTGTTGTGTGGTGTGTGTGTATCTGTTTTATGTATGTATTAATGTATAATTTATATGTTTTATATGTATATATATATATATTATTATATATAATATATATATTAATTTTTATATTAATATATATATTATATATTTTTGGTTTAAACACACGCCACCCCTCCTTCCCCCCCCCCCAAAGTGAAGGGTCCTGTTCGGCACAACAAACACAAACAAACAAACAAACAACCAGACAGCCACCGCACAGCAATGCCGCAATCCGCAGGTTCTCCGCCGAGTGTGTCGCCGCTCAGGCCTCTCTCTCCTCTCTCTGTCCCCCCTTTCCCTCCTCTCTTCTCCCCTCTCCCACCCTTCCCCTCCTCTCTTCTCCCCTCCCCCCTTCCCCTCCTCTCTTCTCCTTCCCCCTTTTTCCTCTCTCTCTTCTCTCTCTCTCCCCTTCCTCCCCTCTCTCTCCTTCTCTCTCTCCTCTCTCCCCCTTTTCCCCCCTTTCCCCCCCCCCTCTTCTCTTTTCTCTCCCCCTCCCTCTCTCTCTGTTTCTCCCTCTCTTCTTCCCCCCCCCCCCCCCTCTCTTCCTTCATATCTCTCTCTCTCTCTCTTCTCTCTCTTTCTCTCCCCTCTTTTCTCTCTCTCTCTCTCTCTCTCTCTTCTCCTCTCTCTCCCCTCTTCTCTCCCCCTCCCTTCTCTCTCTCTCTCTCTCTCTCCCTTCTCTCTCTTCTCTCTCGTTCTCCTTTCCTCCTTTCCCCCCCCCCCCCCCCTTCCCCACGGGCCCCATCTTTCCCTACTCGCCACTCTTTTTTTATCTCTTTCCGGGGTTTTTTCCTATTTTTGTTTTTCCTTTTTTCCTCAAACCGCCTGAAACCCCCCCTCCTCTCCTCAAAAACCCCCGGCCTCTCTTTACCATTCCCCCTCCCTTTTGGCTCCCCCTGCCCCCCTCCCCTCCCTCACCCGATACAACAAAAATGCGCCCGGCCTTTCCCCCCTGCCCTCCTACCCCCGCCCCAAACCCTTTTTCCCTCCCCCGGGGCCCCCCCTTCCCTCTTTTCCTTTTCTTTTCCCAAAAAAACACCCCCTCCGGCCCCCGCCCTTCCGCCCCTTTTAAAAACCCCCCCCCCCCTCCTTCCGCCCCCCCCCCCCCCCCTTCCCCCGGCCTCCCCCTCCCCGCACCCTTTCCCCTCTTCGCTCCTCCCTTCCCTCTTCACCCCCCGCTGCCTCTTTTTTCACCCCCGCTCTCTCTCTCTCTCTCTCTCTCTCTCTCTCTTCTCTCTCTCTCTCTCTCTCTCTCTCTCTCTCTCTCTCCCTCTCTCTCTCTCTCTCTCTCGTTTCTCCATTTCACAAATACCAGTTTCCCCCACCCCCCCCTCCCTTGGCACAACACGTGGCCACGCATCCTTGCACACGTACTCACGCAACTGAAAACGTGTATGGTATGCTGGCTTTGACCAGGGGGAAAATAATAATGGAAATATTAAACCGTAATGTATGTGTGTGAAAGTGTCGCATTGGGGTTGGGTGGGGTGATGGCGCTGTCGAGGAGACGCAGACACATGAACACACAGACACAGGCACATACAGATACAGGTGCACACGGATACAGGAACACACAGACAGAGGTGCACACAGATACAGGAACATGCAGACACAGGTGCACACACAGATACACGAACATGCAGACACAGGTGCACCCAGATACACGAACATGCAGACACAGGGACATAAAGGCACAAACACAGGTGCACACAGATACAGGAACATACAGACACAGACACAGGCAAGCAGACGCAGAAAACAGTGTGAAATTGATGTCGAACAAACTGCAAACAGAACAACGAAGTGAAGAACAAGAAAACACAGAACTATGCCGAAAGTCTTTTCGCTGTATTGCTTATTCAGGGCATGACACAGACACGCAGGCACTCACAGGAACACACACACAGACAGACCGGTACACAGACACCCATGTACATACAGACACACTAACACAGACAGACAGACGTCTATACACGCACAGGCGCCCACACACATACACACACAGACACGGACGCAGATACACACGCACATGCACGCACCCTGTACCATGCTTTATCGATGCGCTAACACGTGCTCGCACATCTATCACCAAACCACACGCTGACACGTACTGTGGATTTCAGCGCACGCACATCCTGTATCAGTACATGCATCTGCATATGATGATTGGATATGAGGCGCTAATACGCACGGATTCTTGTGGGTATTCTTAGGTGTATTGTGAGGTCGTAGGAATAGACAGAATGGTCGTTATCTGTCTCTTTCTCATTGTCTGTCTGTCTGTCTGTCTGACTGTTTGGCGGGTTGTCTGCCTCGCTCTTTTTTTCTCTTTCTCTCTATCTCCATTGCTCTCTCTCTCTCTCTCTCTCTCTCTCTCTCTCTCTCTCTCTCTCTCTCTCTCTCTCCTCCCTCCCTCCCTCCCTCCCTCCCTCCCTCCCCTCCCTCTCCCTCTCCCTCTCCCTCTCCCTCTCCCTCTCCCTCTCCCTCACCCTCTCCCTCACCCTCACCCTCACCGTCTCCCTTTCCCTCCCACCCTCACCCTCCATCGCAATTCCTCTTCCTCCCAGAAATCTAGCATACACCCCTCCTTCCCTCTCCCCTCCTCTTCCCTCCCTTCTCCCTCCCTCACTCCCTCCCCTTCCCTCCCTCCCTCCTTCCCTCCCCCCGGTAACAATGCAGCCCCGACCCAAGAGCGTATGCCGGAGCTTCGCAGAATTCCTGGTCCAGGTGGGTTCCAGGTAAGCAGGGAGTGTTGGCCAAGTCGACGCCTGCGGTCGCCACGCACCAGCTGATTGACAGCTGGTGCGCCGTCGACCGTGCGGATCCTAATGGTCACTTTGGGTGTGGATTGGCGGGTGTGGATGGAGGGGGGATGGAGGGAAGGGGAGGGATGGTGGGGAGGGAGGATGGAGGGAAGGGGAGGGAAGGTGGGGAGGGTAGAGGGAAGGTGGGGAGGGTAGAGGGAAGGTGGGGAGGGTAGAGGGAAGAGGGAAGGGAAGGCGTAAAGGAGAGGGATGGAGGAAAGGAGAGGGAGGGGAGAGGGAGGGAAAGAAGGAAGGAGGGAGGGGTGTGTGTGTTCGTGTTTGTGTTTGTATGTGTGTGTGTGTGTTTATTTGTCTGTCTGCAAGTCTGTTTGGGTGTGTATCTGTCTCCCTGTATCTATGTGTCTGTCTGTGTTCGTAGTTAGATATGATTGTGAGTATGATTGTAAACAAAGGTAGGAAAGATGATATTTGCCATACCTTCGACCGTAATAATGATAATTGTGTGATGCAACAGATATCTTACGATGGAAAAAGACACACGCACGCAAAAAAAGAAGAAGAAAAAAAAAAAATCCGGCGACTCGTATCACGAAATCGGACGCGCTCATCAGAAATGCAAATAGATATAAATACAAATTATGAAACAATAAGATCATGAAACAGGTGTCCGAATATTGTTTAAAAAGTACCATCTCTCCCTGATAGTTTCCCTTTGTTCTTCAAGTTCGAAATAACGAGTTTTAATGAAAGAAATAACGATGGTTTATGAAACAGGTGTCCGAATGTTAAAAAAAAAAAAGCGATTGTCTCTCCCTGACAATTTTTTTTTTTCGCTTTGCTATCGTCTATTTTTCTTTTCTCCTTTTTTTCTACAATTTGCTATTTTTGTGCCGTGTGTTGCTTTGTCTTTTTTATTTTCTTGTGCTTATTGTAGTTTTTCTTCTCTCGTTTTTTCTCGTTTCCTTTCCTCATTCTGTTCGCTGTTCTCCGTTTTTCCTTTTTTTTCTGCCTATTCCATTTTCTGTTATTATGTGATATTGGTGTTATTATTGTTGTTATTACTATTATTATCATTGTTGTTATTAGTATTAGTATTATCATCATTAATATTAATATTATTATTATTACTATAATTATTAATATCATCATCATCATCATCATCATCATCATCATCATCATCATCACCATCATCATCATCATCATCATCATCATCATCATCATCATCACTATCATCGTAAATTATTATCACTACCATTACCAAGAATTACATTGCACTATGAATAACATTTGAATTCCTCTTGGAGCCAAGATCAAAACCACAGTCAACCTCATTATCCTCTCCCCCCCTTTCCTCCTCTTCCTCCCTCCCTCTTTCCTCCTCTTCCTCCCTCCCTCTTTCCTCCTCCTCACCCCCCCTTCCTCCTCTTCCTCCCTCCCTCTTTCCTCCTCCCTCCTCCCCCTCCCCTCCCCACCCCTTTCCTCCTCCCCTCCCCCTCCCCTCCACCTCCTCCCCTCCCCCCTCCACCTCCTCCCCCTCCCTCCTTCAACCACAGTCATTACCTCCGTCAGCAGAACCTCCCATGATTCCCTCGTCAGCGCAGTCAGCTCTTAAAAATCCAAGTGACACGAACGCTGACGGGGACTTCCTGCCCATGCTTTGCGAACGCCGCTGCCATTTCGGCCTTTTAGTTTTCTCCGTCCGATTCGCACACCGGATTCGCCTAATTCGCACACCGGATTCGCCTAATTCGCACAACGGATTCGCCTAATTCGCACACCGGATTCGCCTAATTCGCACAACGGATTCGCCTAATTCGCACAACGGATTCGCTCGCCGCTTCGGATCTCTGCTCCGTTGTCTCGATATATTTTATCTATTTATTTATTATATATGTATATATATATATATATATATATATATATATATATATATATATATATATATATTGTGTGTGTGTGTGTACCTATCTATCTATCTATCCATCTATGTATCTCTCTATACATCCATCCATCCATCCATCCATCCATCCATCCATCCATCCATCTATCCATCTATCTATCTATCTATCTATCTATCTATTCATTCATCCATCCATCCATCTATCTATCTATCTATCTATTCATTCATCCATCCATCCATCTATCTGTCTATCAGCGCGCACATACGCTTACTCCTATCCACAAATACGTCTGTGTTATATATATATATATATTATAATATATTAATTTTATATATAATAAAAATATATATATAATTATAAATTTTTAAAAATATTAAGGTTTTTTTCAAAAA
>NC_051403.1:48707853-48710353 GCF_015228065.2 Penaeus monodon
CCCCCTCCTCCTTCTCCTCCTCCTCCTCCTCCTCCTCCTCCTCCTCCTCCTCCTCCACCTCCTTCATACACGCGATTAGATAACTGACTTACTACAGAATATAAAACACTATACAAACATTGCAGTTCTCACTTGCCTCATACAGCTTCAAATACTTTTTTTTTTCTTTTTTTTTTTTAAGTACCCGGATGCTGTTGTCATAATTCACAGGATAGTTATTTCTGCGTCTTTGTTCACTCTGATTAATCTGAATCTGCAGAGTCGATGGCCGGTGCCAGTTCGGGTTAATTGATGTTGCAGTGAATTCACTAATCTTAAGGGGACACACATGATGCTAAATGGGTGAACTTTTTAAGATTAGTGAATGCTATATTGCGTTCTTTGTCTCTGTCTGTCTGTCTGTCTGTCTGTCTGTCTGTCTCTCTCTCTATTTCTATCTCTGTCTCTATCTCTCTTTCTCTCTCTCTCTCTATCTCTATCTATCTATCTATCTATCTATCTATCTCTCTCCCTCATACTCTCTCTCTCTCTCTCTCTCTCTCTCTCTTCTCTCTCTCTCTCTCTCTCTCTCTCTCTCTCTCTCTCTCCTTCCTCCCCCCCTCCCTCCCTCCCTCCCTCTCCCTCCCTCCCTCCCTCCCAACCAGTGAGCCAGCTCAGGAACTGGATCGACTGACATAATGAAAGTAACTTTTTTGACCCGAGCGTGACTGGAAATCCCCCTCCCCCCCTTCTCCCCTCCCCCCTTTCTCCCTACCCTCCTAACATACCCCCATAACCCCCACCCCGCCCCCCCTCTTTCCAAATACGTAAAACTTGATGGAGGAGGTCGTGTGATATTTTATTATCATTATTATTATTATTATTATTATCATTATTATTATTATTATTATTAATATTATTATTATTAATTCTTTTCTTTCGTTCGTCTCTTCATTAGTTTCTTTATTGGGATTTTTTTTTTATTATCGTCGTATTTTTTATGAATGAATTCTCTTTGGTATCATTCATAGTAATAATATTAGTAGTTTTTTTGTTTGTATGAAGAATAGAGATTATAGTAATTATAGTATAGATAGTAGTAGTGTCGTTAATAGCATTTTAGTAGAAGTGGTAATAACTGTCTTGATAATTGTGCTAGCAGTAATAGTAGTGTAATAGTAGTTGTAGTAGTAGAAAAGTACCTTTAGGTGTAGTAATAGCAGTTTCGTTAGCTGGTTTTAGTAGTAAAAATAGGAGTTTTAGTGGTAGCAATATCAGTTTTATTTGTGGAGATGGCAGTCATAGTAGTGTAAGTAGTAATAGTAATTTTGCTAGTAGATAAGTACCTTTCGCTGTAGTAATAGCAGTTTTTAGTGGTATAAATAGCAGTTCCATTGGGAGAATGGGCAATTTTAGCAGTAAAAATAGCCGTTTTCGTAGTAGCAATATCAGATTTAGCACTAGATATAGCAGTTTTATTAATGACGATAGCAGTCATAGTAGTGTAAATAGTAATAGTAGTTTTAATAGTAGAAAAAAATGTTTTTATTGTAGTTATAGGACTTTCAATAATAGAAATAGCAGTTCCGGTAACGATAATAACCCCTTCTAAAAGTAGGAATTGAATCATTAACAATTTATTAGTAAAAGTAACGGCAGTAAAAAAACATATATTTTATTTTGAAGAAAATTTTCATGAACGAGCGAGGAACGGCGGCCATGTTTCTTCGGAAGAGAATGGCTTTGACTTCGGCTCATAATTGTGTATTCTCTTCGCGTTCCTTTGGCCTCGAGCGAGATGGAGGCGAGGTCGGGGATTTAGTTCAGTGCAGGAAAAAGAAAAAAAAAAAAAAAAAAGGAAGGAAGGAGGAGAAGGAAGAGAAGAAGAGAGATGGCTGGAAAGCGAAAGGGAAATGATCGGACGAGTGAAAAGTGAGAATGTTCGGTTGGAGATTTTTTTTTTTTTTTTTTTTTCATTCTTATTTGGGGTTCGTTGGGAAGTAAGGTTTTTATTCTTATTCTTATTTATTTTCTTTTCCATTTTTCGTTGAGCTTGCCTCGTGATCCACTTAATCCCTGGATAATATCTTTCTTTCTCCTTTTTGGTTTCTATTTCTATCCAGTTTCTCTGGATATTCCCTTTCTTTGTCATTATTATTGTACTTTTTGTTTCCATCTGTTTTCCCTTCGTCATAATGGCTGGTTTTCCCGCACGGAATATAGGTTACCTTTTTTTCTTTTTTTTTCTTCCTCCTCCTCCAAAATCATCATGGTTATTTTTATACCTCGTTCTGCCGCAGGTTTTCCCCAACGTATTTAATAAGCGAACGTGTATCACTTTACGACCTGCAGAACGTGTCACTTTTAGGCCGTTTTAATCTCAGTACAAGTCGGGAAAGGACGCTATCGGACGCAGCAGGTGATTGGATTAGGTCAAACGCCGCCAGGTATTTCTCGCTCGCTCGAAGGGGTTTCTGACTGAAAATCTCTTCGTGCAGGTGAGATCCGTCCGGGCTCACAC
>NC_051403.1:48718093-48723303 GCF_015228065.2 Penaeus monodon
CCCCCCCAAAAGGGGGAAAAACCAGGGCCCCCACCAAAGGGCCCGGCAACAGGGCCACCAGGGCCACCAGGGCCACCAGGGCCACCTCAGCGCCGCGGTGTCAGGTGGCACTCGCGCCACCTGGCAAGAGCAGCGCTGCCCCGAACCCGAGCCGCCGCCAGATGGCACCGCCGGAGATACCCGCACTGTACCCACATGATACCCGCACTGTACCCACATATCCACACCAGTCACGTGATCTGTACCCACGCGGCCCTTTCATTCACTACCCACGTGGCCCTTTCATTCACGTGTCCTGTGCCCGCGTGGCCCTTTCCTTCACGTGTCCTGTACCCACATACCCACACCATCTACGTGTCCTGTACCCACGTGGCCCTTTCATTCACGTGTCCTGTACCCACATACCCACACCATCCACGTGTCCTGTGCCCACGTGGCCCTTTCATTCACGTTCCTGTACCCACATACCCACACCATCCACGTGTCCTGTGCCCACGTGGCCCTACCCTCCATCTACCCCTTCTGCCCATCCACCCCCCATCCCCCTCAAATCTAAATGGGACACTAATGCACACACGTGATAGTTAGAGGGAGAGGGAGGGAGGGAGAGGGAGAGGGAGAGGGAGAGGGAGAGGAGAGAGGAGAGAGAGGAGAGGAGAGGAGAGGAGGGGAGAGGAGAGGAGAGGAGAGGGAGAGGAGAGGAGAGGAGAGGAGAGGAGAGGAGAGGAGAGGAGAGGAGAGGAGAGAGAGAGAGAAAGAGGGAGAGAGAGGGTAAAGGGGGCTCAGGAAAGATGTGATAAAAGGCAGGAGAGAGCGAGCCAAAAGAAAATGTTCAAAAGGCAAGTCGGAAACGAATTTGATCAGAGAGTTTCAACGCAACGAAATACAAAAAGCTTTTACGAAAATTTGCGAATAAATTAGCGGTCCGTTCATGTGCACATCCGTAGGTTTACATACATACATATATACATACATGTATCCATTCATATTCATGCATGCAACATAGCCTATAAACACACACACGTATCAATATGCACCCACATATACATATATACATACATACATACATACACACACACACACACACACACACACACACACACACACACACACACACACAACACACACACACACACACGCGCGCACACACACGCACACACATGCACGCACACACACACACATATTTTTATCTATCTATCTATCTATCTCTCTATCTATACTCTAAGGAAAACTAACCCCCCCTTCTCCAAATGCAAAATCCCTCCCCCCCTCCCCCCTCCCCCCACGAAAGGAAATCCACAGCCGGGGAGACGAAACAAACAAACAAACAAACGTCCTCGTAGCCCCCGGGATCCATAAGGTCCAGCGTGGCGTGCTAATGACGTCCGAAATGAACCTTAAAGGACTCGCGGGTCTTTTAGCCTCCGAGGATTTATTTGGGGAAATGAAAATAGAAGTGGGGAGGGGGAGAGGGGAGGGGGGAGGGGGAAGGGGAGGGGAGAGGGATGGGGAGGAGGGAGAGGGAGAGGGGAAAGGGAAGGGAGGAGGGAGAGGGGGGTAGGGAGAAGGAGAGGGGAAAGGGTGGGGGGTAAGGGAGAGGGGAGAGGGGACAGGGAAGAGGGAGGAGACAGGAAGGAGGAAAGGAAGGGATGGAAGGAAGAGAAGAGAGGGAGGAGGGAGAAGAGGGAATGGGGAAGGAGGGGGAGGAGAGGTGGAGAGAAGAGGAGTGGAAGAAGGAGAGAGGAGGAAGGAGGGAGGAGGAGGAGGAGAGGAGAGGAGAGAGAGAGAGAGAGAGAGAGAGAGAGAGAGAGAGAGAGAGAGAGAGAGAGAGACAGAGAGAGAGAGAGAGACAGAGAGAGAAAAACATACAGAGAGACAAACAAACAAACAAAAGCAACTAAACCAAGAAAGATAAAACAAAAAATCGAAAAAAAAACAGAATTCATCGCAAAAAAAAAAAAAAAAAAAAAAAAAAAAAATGCGTTCCCCAGAAGCACAAACTTCACAACAGTAAACAAAACAAAATTACGTAACCCTTTGATATTGTTATGACTCCGCTCTCTTGGGGGGAGGGGGAGGGGGAGGGGAGAAGGGAGGGGAGGAGAGGGGGAGGGGAGAAGGGGGGGCAGGGAGGGGGTTAGAGAGGCAGAGGAAGAGAGGGAGGGAGGGAGAAGAGGAGAGAGAGTAGAAGGAGAGAGAGAAAGAAAGAGAAAAAGACAGAGAAAGAGAAGAAAGAGAGAAAAACGAAAAAAAGAGAAAGAGAGAGACAGAGACAGAGAAGATAGAGAAAAATAAAAATAAAGAAACAGACGAGACAGAGAAAGAGAAAGAGAAGACAGAGAGACAGAAACAGACCCAAGTCAAGGGAAAAGGGAGGGGGGACGGAGAAGAGCGAGGGGGGAGGGGGAGGGGGGAGGGGGTGCCCATGCAAGCGAGTGAATGGAGGAATAGAGCGAAGGAGCTTAAGCGCCGTGAATGAATTGACGGAAGCCGGTTCGCCGATTGATGAATATGGATAAAAGGGGTGAGAGAGAGAGAGAGAGAAGAGGGGAGAGGGGCAAGGCTGGAGACAGAGAAAGAGAGAGAAGAGGGCTGAGAGAGAGAGAGAGAGAGAGCTAGAGAGAGAGAGAGAGAGAGAGAGAAGAGAGAGAGAGAGAGAGAGAGAGAGAGAGAGAGAGAGAGAGAGAGAGAGAGAGAGAGAGAGAGAGAGAGAGAGAGGGGGGGGGGGGCAAAGAGGAGCAAAGCTAGAGACAGAAAGAGAGAGGAGAGGGAGAGGGAAGAGGGTGAAGAAGAATAGAGACAGGGAAAGAGAGAAAGGGGAGACGGCGAAGAATAGAGGGAGACAGAAAGAAAGGAGAGAAACAGAGGAAAAGAAAAGGGGAGAGAAGGAGGGGGTGAGAACTGGAAGGAGGGAGAGAAAGAAAAGCGAGAGCCGGAGAAAGAAGAAGAAAGCGAAGAGGGAGAGAAAGAAAAGCGAGAGACGGAGGGAGAGGAAGAAAGAGAGAGAAGGAAAGAAAAGAGAGAGACGGAGGGAGAGGGTAACGAAAGGCGAAAGAGAAGGAAAGAGAGGGTGAGAGAACCAGAAGCAGAAAGGGGAAGTAAAAGGGGTGATAATATAAAACTCACAGAACAAATGGAAATAGCAAATAACGGACGATAAACCGGGAATAACCCAAATGGAAACAGCCAAACACGATGATTAACGAGGAATATCGGATAACAGATGTGCAAAAAATTACCAATAAATATCCGGTTTGTCAGATAATGCAAATAAAAAGAACCAAAAGAGGAAGAAGAAGGAGAAGAAAAACATGAACCATTAATTATATAGAATGACCGATACAGAGAGAAATGATAACACAGGGCAAGGGTAAGGAAGGAAGGAAGGATGGAGGAGGAGGAGGAGGAGAGAGAAGGGGAGGAAAGAACGACCGACCAAGGCCGTATGGTAATAGATAGATGAAGATATATACAACGGGGACAGAGAGAGTGAGAGAGAGAGAGAGAGAGAGAGAGGAGAGCGGAGAGAGAGAGAGAGGGGGAGGAGAGAGAGAGAGAGAGAGAGAAGAGGAGAGAGAGAGAGAAAAAGAGAGAGAGAAGAGAGGGGAGAGAGAGAGAGAGAGAGAGAGAGAGGGGAGAGAGAGAGAGAGAGAGAGAGAGAGAGAGAGAGAGAGAGAGAGAGAGACAGAGAGAGAGAGACAGAGAGAGAGAGAGAGAGAGACAGACAGACAGAACCACAGGAAGACAGATACAGCGAAAGACAGAGATAGAGAGAAAGAGAGAGAGATAGAACCGTAGTTTCGAGGGGGGGGGGGGAGGGGGATCAGGAAGGACTGTCCGGCAAAGCGAGTGGTCGTAGTAGGCGGTAGTAATAGTAGTGTACAAGCATTTATGAATGAGTTGCGAGAGAACGTGATTAAAATAACCGTTAGTCCCGAGGTTGCTCTGCGTTATTGTCGACACTAAGGCATTATTACTGTTGTTATTACTGTTGTTAGTACTGTTGTTCTACTAGTAGGTTAGTAATGAAGCGGGGGGGGGGGGGTTGTTTACTTGTAACAGTGATAAAAAGTGGGTTTGTCAGTCTTTTTGTGTGTGTGTGGGGGGGGGGGGGTTGTTTACTTGTTGTAAACAGCGATAAAACGTGTGTTTAATTATGGTCTTTTTGTCATAGTTTGACGTGATACTTGAACTTGAGTCCTCAATTAAGTGCACATCAAGAAATTTTGATAAATAGGGTAATGCAATATATTTCAAGATATCAGTGGAAAAGGGGAATTGTTTGCTTTGGTAACACACACACCCCCACACACACCACCACACACACACCACCCCCAAAACACACAAAACACCCCCCCCAAAACACACCACACACACCGCACACGCACACGCACACGCAAAACCCCACAAAACCACACACACACACCACATCAACCTACACACACAACCCACACACACCACCAAACACACACACACCAAACAAACCAAACCCCACACCACACACACACACACACTACACACACCACACACACAACACAAACAAAAATATAAACCGATAAAAAAAGTACCCTTTAAAAAGACCAATATGACAAAATACAATATTCATGAATGATAATTTATGCAATGAAGGGTGATGCACTGCATAATAACTGCCGAAGTTTTAGTTATAAGGTCGATGGTCTAAAAATAAAAAGTTTGAGAATGAATGAGGTGTGTTTTTGAGTCTAATCATCGAAAATTTTATAAACATCGGATCAGGCAGAGAAAAAGTTGATCTCACTGCAACTAGCGATAACCCCACCCCGTATTTCGAGCACAGAAAATGAGAGAAAGAATCACCCCCACGACAATTGATAGCATCATCATTACAAAATCAAAACCAACGCCAACATCACCAACAAAACTACACCAACGCCAACATCACCAACAAGAAAAACAGCACCACCACCAACAATAAAACAACACCAACGTCAACATCACCACAACACAACCTCACCACCCCCACACCCCCACCCCCACCCCCACCAAACACCACCCCCACACCACCCCCACCCCCACACCATCGAAAAAAACCCGGGGCTTAAAGCCATTACTCGCGTATGAACGAAGTGGGCTCGACCAAAGACTTTTGAGTTTTTTCTCTCTCAACGTCTCCTAAATTTTGAAAGTAGAAAAGAGCGAGAGAGGAAACCCCACAAGCCTTCTCCCCC
>NC_051403.1:48723403-48730961 GCF_015228065.2 Penaeus monodon
AAACTGGCCTATATACAAACAGAGGCGGATAGATAGGGTTAAAAGGTTGGGAATTTCCCAGACGAGGTCAAATCATGTGACTCGCAACCTGCAATTAGATTCCACCTTACATTTTACAGAAGGTATAAATCTTGGCGTCAATCATCACTAAGGATTGCAAGCTCTGTTACTAAATGGTGTTGAAGGTTTGTTTGAGTCACGACGTCCGCGTCGATGCCTTGACACGGAACTACTGTTAATATCGCATCTTTTTTCTCAATGTTTTTTGTACTATATGTAAGCGCAATTAATCGACAAAATACCGGTACTGTTTGAGCAACAAATAATGAGGGTTTATTGCATAAATTTTATATGTTCATCAGGAAACTCACAAAACGCATTTTCGTATTTAAAAGTTGCTTTTATTCAATCGTGATTTAATGCATTGTGCTTCATTCAGGCAAAAAGTAATCCCGGATTTTGCCGCAGAATTGTAAACCGTAATTAAGTTAAGTTAAGTTAAGTAAGTTTATTTACCACCCTGGCTATCTGCTCAGGCGTGGGCAATCACGATTACAGTTTTACATATATCTGACATTGTACAGTAGTCTGTAACTACTGTAGTTGTACAAGGTAAAATAGAAATATAAATCATACATCATACAAAAATTATTACTTACATATGCTTTTGCCACTGTGTTTGAATAACACTGTTATTTGTTTACGGTAGTTCTCACATAGTAAATTTAGGGTATAGTACGAGTATATCTTCCAATGTATCAGATGAAATGAAATATTCACATAGTTCTTTATACCTCATGTTAGGTGGTCTGAAAGGCTGTATCACATGACATTCCGAGATATAGTGCTCAAGCGTTCGTTTGTTTTCTTCGTTACACAGTCTACATCTAGATTCACCTGCACTTCTTGCACCGTGCAGTTGCCAGTACATTCTGTAACCTAAACGTATTCTGGCAATAACCACGTCACACTGTCTGGTTTGACTTCGGTGCCACCCATAGGAAGGCTTGCCATCTCTATACTGATCGTAGTGCCTTATGGTACAGCTTTCAGGCCTTTGAGTGTTAATCAGATCTACTAGTTCTTCCTTATGAGAACTTTTCAATATATGTGCAACCCTAGCAAGAGGCATCCCAAGATCTATGTTCACAATATCCTTGCTGCAGGCTTCTTTCGCCAATTTGTCTACGTGGTCGTGCTTGCGTATGCCAACATGAGATGGTATCTATACAAATTGAATGTTGAAATTACGCTCTGTTGCATAGGTTACGTTACGCTTAATGCAACTCACAATTTCTTAATCGCCACCTGCTTTGAAAGAATTTAGCGTCCGAAGAGCACTTTGAGAGTCACAGAAAACTACTCCAGAGCCCCTAGACATTAAGAATTCCGTTGCGAGGAGTATACCTGCCAGCTCCGTTTGTGTAGTGCTGGCCCATTTTGTATTCTCATATTAACTTGATGTTGTAGTAAGCCATTTTTGTATACAGCGCAAGCACAACCAGCTTTGTATCCAGACTGTACGGATCCGTCGGCGTAACACTCATATGCATCATCACCCATAGTTTCTGTGTGTTCCGTTACCGTTGCTAGCGCAATTTGTTTCAACACACAGTTATGCACCCTGTTTTTTTGTGGTAGACATGTAAGGTGCACGATCAATGTTGAATTTTTCCATGGTGGAATGGAGCGACCTTTTGGTATTTTACTAATTGGAACATTGAGTTTTATAATGTTCATGGAGATTTTGTGTATTAGAGGGCGCGCGTGTGTGTGATTTGTCACGTCTACTTGCGTGATTTTATGTTGCAGTTGTTTTTGGAAATCTGAGAGATACGAGGGTTCCCTCAGAGCTTTGACCCCAAATATGGTGGAAATAAATTTTATTCTATCAGAAATGGATGGTAAGTTTAATTCTGATCTCATGTTTACTATCCTTGCTGTTCTCGGGGCGCCGAGGATAATCCTCATAGCTTCATTTTGCACTACCTTCAAACTACCTATTTCTGATTCCTTACACTGCAACAAGTGCAGTGCATGGTAGTCTACAACTGACCTTATAAAAGCCAAGTAAAACAGTCTAGCGAGCTTAACATTGATGCCATGTTCTCTTCCGACAAGAACTTTCAAAGGTTTCAATCTCTCCCAGAGTCTCTTCTTTAGAGAGAAGACCAGGTCTGCATCATTTACATTCACCCCGAGATATTTATACTTGTGGCATATGTCAAGCTCCTGGTGACCTATGCGAAAAGTGGGTGGGGGTATGATACATGGGTTTAGAGCCATTGTTTTTCTCAGCGGAAATGACTAATCCACACTCATGAGCCTTTGCTGTGATTCTGTCGAGAATTATTTGCATCCTCACTTGTGATGATGCTCTGACGCATATGTCATCAGCATAGCATATAATGGATTCACCATCCCCAAGTGGGATATCTGCCACCAGCTTGTGCATGAGGACATTGAACAGCATAGGGCTGAGAACTCCTCCCTGTGGCGTCCCAAGTTCAAAAGACTGTGAAGTGGAACTTCTCACTCCCCTGAACAGGACACTTGCAGATCTGTTCGAGAGATACATTCTAATCCAGTTCAATATCTTACCCCGGATGCCAAAGCTTACTAATTGTTCTAGATAACTTCTCTGTTTGCAATGTCAAAAGCTGACTTAAGGTCAAGAAAAACAGTGTGCTTCCCTGGATTAGAGTGTGAAAAGTACTCTGCAAAGCATTGTTGTGTGCTACGTCCCGATAGGAATTCGTACAGTCTGTGAGATAATTTACCTTGTAACCTGTACCTGAGTCTGTTCAAAATTATCCTTTCTAGAACTTTGCATACACATGAGGTTAATGAAATTGGTCGGTATTTATCAGTGTTTGATTTCGGTATAGGGATGATTAGACTGCGTGTCCAGGGGCCAGGCAGAATACCTTGTGACAAACTTAACCTGTATAGGTGCAAAAGGGGATTACCAGGTACCTGAGCTATAAGGCGGAGGACACTATAGGTAATTCCATCCTCACCTGGGGCGGACGCTTTTCCTTTGATCAGTGCATTGTTCAGTTCCCACTCAGTGATCTCAGCAAAGTCTGAGGGGTCATATCAGAACATCCAATCTCAATGGCAAATTTGCGTGCAATTTTAGATTGACTAAGGTGATCCTGAATATTTGTGGAAGTGAGCTCAATTTGGACGCTCCAGCCCATTGACTAGGAGCATATCTGCTTGTGCAAGAGGACTATGGAACTGCGGGGTGTTAGTTGGTTTGCCTGAATTCGATTAATTTTTTTCCAGACCTCCGACATTGAGGTGTTATTGTTAATGCTTTGTAGGAACTATTCAAAGTGTTCATTTCTGAAATGAGTTTTTAATTCCCGTAGGTTTTTGTTAGCCTTAAGAAATTCAATAAGGTTGTCACGGGTATTCTCCTGCTTGTAGATATCATAAAGCTCCTGAACTCGCTTTTGTTCCCTTAATAATGTAGGGTCACCGACCCACTTAGGTTGTTTGAAGCGTTGTGAGTTGCTGTTCTTGAAGGTTTTCTTTGTACAGACCCAAGTGTTGTAGTAATCAGTGACCACTGTTGTCATGTCCATGGAAAATTTATCAACACTTGTTATTGTGTAATCATTGTACCAGTCATAGATACGTGATTTAAGTGATTGCTCAAGTAAGGGGGATAGAAATTTTTGACCCTATTTGTGTTTTTGTAGACTGAGTATTATCAACAGCGTATCTCGTTACCATTGCAAAGTGGTCACTGATTAGCTCTGTTGCAAGCATGCTTCTGACGTTTCCATGCACAAGATCCCTTCCTGTTACATAATCTAGCCTGCCCCCCGCCACGTGAGTTTGCCTGTCTCTATCATATACTGTCATAGATCTGTTGTTCACAAAATGTCGGAACTCTTCGCCATTTTCATTGCATTGACTATCTCCAAACGTATAATGTCTAGCATTAAAATCTCCCATGCATATTGTGCCGTGATTCTGAAAGTTGGGCAGTGGATCAGTCTGAAACTTTCTACACCTTGCGTATACATTGTACAGAGAGAAAAACCCAGAGGCTGTTCGAATATGTAAATGCTGATACTGCACATTATTGTCATTAGATTTCTGCACCAACTTATGCGGTATGGTGTCACTGACATAAGTCAATAGGCCTGTCATTCCTATGTTCGTATAGGAGTGGTAGCCTGTAATTCTAGGGGCGGTTTTTATTTTAGTGGCTGATGTGAAGGGCTCTTGTAAACAGATAACGTCAACATTATTGTTATGAATATAGTAAAGCAAGTCATTAATTCTACGGTTGACACCACGTATATTCCATGAAAGAAAAGTAATTGTTTTCTTGTCCCCCATCACACCCTATGTTTAACTGATTGGTTAAATTTCTGTTTGATGAAACTCTTTAGTCTGCATATTTCTTGTACTGCATTACGTATTTGTGTTGTATCTTCTTTATTTATCTGTTTGCGCGCTTTCCGCGTATTGCTACTATACGCATAATCCGTACCTGATAGCATTTTCTGAGTGATGTCCCACAGATCGGCCGTTTCCTTCGCATCTTCGTCAGCGTCATTTTTACGGTCACTGTCGTCACTGTTTTCAGATGGTCCGCCGTGCGTAATAATAATATCAGAGACCTCATTCGTATTTTCAACATCACTAACATCATCAGAACGCACATTTTCCCTGTCTACACGCTCACTTTTGTTCTCCATTATCATTTTTTTTCAATTCAGCAATCTCTTGCCTGATGCTTTTTTTCATTTCAGCAATCTCTTGCCTGATGCCTCTTATTTCCTCGGCCGTATCCATGTCTTTTTCACCAATGGTTTCTCCTGCGCGCGCGTGTGTGTGTATGTGTGTGTGTATGTGTGTGTGTGTGTGTGTGTGTGTGTGTGTGTGTGTATGTGTGTGTGTGTGTATGTGTGTGTATTGATAAAAATACGATAAAACACGAACGCAGTATCGTTTACAAGCGAAAAGACCCTAAAAGACTTCAACGCCACTGGATTCTCCGTTTTGCCCAAACTGTGTTTTTCTCTTGTAGCATCTCGCCATCTTTTACGATTTCTGCCCTTCGTGTGACGCTTATCTGAGGCTAAATATATTTTTGTTTAGTGGAGTTACTTCTGGTGCATTAAAAAAGGGTTAAAAGGTTGCCAAACGTTCCAAAAGTTCCCACACAAGACAGAAACATAAGGTGCGCGTAGATATTGTGATTTGCAACTTGGTTTGCATGGCAGAGAGACTGATGAAAATTCAATAAAAACACAGTTACATAATTATTTCCGTGTGTTTGCGGTTTGAACAAACAGAAAGACCGCAAAAGACTGCAACGGCGCCTGCGTGGGAGTTTTCCACTTAGCGTGGAAGGGATTCGATCGCCGGTCTTCCGCGTGGGAGTCAGCGACCGTATCCATATGTTGAAACCTATTTGTCTATTTGAATGAAGTATTTCCCACGTTACTTATTAATCGATTTCGTTAAAGTGTGTGTGTGTTTGTGTTAATAACATTCTTATGGAGAATAACAGCAACGCACAAACTTAAAAACTAAGGCAAAACGGGAACAGCAGCATTTATCATGTGATTAGCCAGCACTGCATAGAATTTAAGAAAACTATTTTGAATATTCATTTCAAGTCATATTTCGTTTTTACATTTTTTTAAACTAGAGTCTCGCTTTATAGACTTTTCTGTGCAACGACAGATAGCTAATTTAGATGTTCAAGCCACTTAACATATTTCATAGTGATTGATAAAATAACCTGCATTACTTAAAAAAAAAATAATAAATAAATAAAATAAATAAATGCTGAACCAATATTGAGCTATTTTCCTTATCATTATTATTTTGTAAAATTTCGACTGATACATATTACTTTTGCTAAAACCATGCTACCACTCAGAACAAAACGATGAATGGGCTTTTGCGTTGAGAATAGTGTGATCGATGGGCAGATTCTTTAAGCTGTCTGGTAAGTTCAGTGAAAGGCATGGGTGGAAGAGAGAACGGAACACTAAGTCATTAATCTAAAAAAGGTATTGCTGTCTCTTTATATATATATATATATATATATATATATATATATATATATATATATATATATATATACAATATCATATATATATATATATATATATATATATATATATATATATATCTATATATATACTCTATATCTATATATCTCTATATATATATATATATATATATATATTATATATATTATATATATCTATATCATATATATATATATAATTTCTATATATATATATATATATATATATCATATATATATTATATATATATATAAGAGACAGCAATACCTTTTTTAGATTAATGACTTAGTGTTCCGTTCTCTCTTCCACCCATGCCTTTCACTGAACTTACCAGACAGCTTAAAGAATCTGCCCATCGATCACACTATTCTAAACGCAAAAGCCCATTCATCGTTTTGTCTGAGTGGTAGCATGGTTTTAGCAAAAGTAATATGTATCAGTCGAAATTTTACAAAATAATAATGATAAGGAAAATAGCTCAATATTGGTTCAGCATTTATTTATTTTATTTATTTATTTATTTTTTTTTTAAGTAATGCAGGTTATTTTATCAATCACTATGAAATATGTTAAGTGGCTTGAACATCTAAATTAGCTATCTGTCGTTGCACGAAAAGTCTATAAGCGAGACTCTAGTTAAAAAAATGTAAAAAAAGAAATATGACTTGAAATGAATATTCAAATAGTTTTCTTAAATTCTATGCAGTGCTGGCTAATCACATGATAAATGCTGCTGTTCCGTTTTGCCTTAGTTTTTAAGTTTGTGCGTTGCTGTTATTCTCCATAAGATGTTATTAACACACACACACACACACTTTAACGAAATCGATTAATAAGTAACGTGGGGAAAAACTTCATTCAAATAGACAAAGAGGTTTCAACATATGGATACGGTCGCTGACTCCCAAGCGGAAGACCGGCGATCGAATAACTTCCACGATAAGTGGAAAAAACCCAAGCAGGCGCCGTTTGCAGTCTTTTGCGGTCGTTATGTTTGTTCAAACCGCAATTACACGGAAATAATTATGTAACTGTGTTTTTTATTGAATTTTCATCAGTCTCTCTGCCATGCAAACCAAGTTGCAAATCACAATATCTACGCGCACCTTATGTTTCTGTCTTGTGTGGGAACTTTTGGAACGTTTGGCAACCTTTTAACCCTTTTTTAATGCACCAGAAGTAACTCCACTAAACAAAAATATATTTAGCCTCAGATAAGCGTCACACGAAGGGCAGAAATCGTAAAAGATGGCGAGATGCTACAAGAGAAAAACACAGTTTGGGCAAAACGGAGAATCCAGTGGCGTTGAAGTCTTTTAGGGTCTTTTCGCTTGTAAACGATACTGCGTTCGTGTTTTATCGTATTTTTATCAATACACACACATACACACACACACACATACACACACACACACACACACACACACACACACACACATAACACACACATACACACACAGCGCGCGCAAGAACCAGGGAAAAAGGGTCGG
>NC_051403.1:48731061-48736061 GCF_015228065.2 Penaeus monodon
TGTGAGAGTGTCTGTGTGAGGTGGAGTATATGGGGTTTTGGGTGTGTGTGTGTGGTGTGTGTGTGTGTGTGTGTGGTGTGTGTGTGTGTGTGTTGTGTGTGTGGGTGTGTGTGTGTGTGTGGTGTTGTGTTTTGTGTGGTGTTGTATTGTGTGATGTGGTGTTGGTTTTTAGTTTATTTTAGTTATTTTATTAGGTTTCCCATTTGATACAATGGATATTCTTGGTGTGAATACGTTGCTGCTTTGCCACGTGTGTGGTGCTGCTGACTGGGCAAAAACCGAGTCCTTGCCCGCCGTGGTGCCCAGCCACACAGTAACCTCCGGGCGACAGTTGCAACTTTCGCCCCTAGGCGGGGCGCGAACCCCCCGCCCCGGGATGGAGGCCGCACGTTCCCACTGTTAGCCGGAGGCTAGTACAGGGGGTACTCACCACTCACACACACACACTACACATCACAACACACACACACACCTGTGGTGTCTGTTGTGGTGTGTGTGTGTTGGTTGGGTGTGGTGTTTTTTTGGTGTTGTTGTGGTGTGTGTGTTTTGTTGAGTGTGTGTGAGTGGTGTGAGTGTGTGTGATTTCGTGTATGTGAGTGTATGGAGGTTGGGGAGGTGTGAGTGTGTGAGGTGTGTGGTGTGGTGGGGTGTGGTGAGGTGTGTGTGAGTGTGTGTGTAAGTGTGTGTGATGTGAGTGTGACGGACTGTGAGGTGTTTGGGCGGGAGTTGAGAGTGAAAAATAAAAGGGAAGAATGAAGAAGTGAGGAAGAGAGAGAGAGAAATAAGAGAGAGAGAGAGGGGGAGAAGAGAGGGGGAGAGAGAGGGGGAGAGAGAGAAGAGAGAAGGAGGAGAAAAGAGAGAGGGAGGAGAGAGAGAGAGATACAACAAATATAAAATTTAAAATATATAATATATATATAGAGAGGAGAGAGGAAAAAGGGGAGAAGAGAGAGAGAGAGGAGGGGAGAGAAAGAAGGGAGAGAAAAAGAAAAAGAAAAGAGAGAGAGAGAGAGAGAGACGGAAGGGGAGGGGAAAAAAGAGAGGGGAGAGAAGAGAGAGAGAGAGAGAGAGAGAGGGGGGAGAGGAGAGAGGGAAACGGAAAGGAGAGGAGGAGGGAAATAAAAAAAAAAATAATTATAAAAAAAATTAAAAAGAAAAGAGAGGGGAGAGAGAAAAGGGGAGGGGAAGGGGAGAGAGGAAGGGAGAGAGAGAGAGAGAGAGAGGGAAAGAAGGAGAGAGGGGGAAAAAAAAAAAAAAAAAAAAAGGGGGGGTGGGGGGGGGGGGGGGGGGGGGAGAGAGAGAGAGAGGAGAGAGGAGGGGAGAGAGAGAGAGAGAAGGGGGAAAGAGAGAGAAGAAAAGAGGGAGAGGGGCCGTGAAAGAGGGGGAGAGAGAGAGAAAGGGGGGGTGAAAGAGAAGAGAGAGAGAGAGAGAGAGGAGAGGGAGACCCGTGAAAGAAGAGAGAGAGAGAGAGAAAAGAGAGAAGGGGAGAGGATATATATTATATATACATATATATATTATATAATATATATATATATTATATATAATATATATATATAAGGAGAGAAGAGAGGAGAAGGAGACCAGAGAGAGAGAGAGAGAGAGATGAAGAGGGGAGAGAGAGAGAGGAGAGAAGAGGAGAAGAGAGAAAAAGAGAGAAAAAGAAGAGAGAGAGAGGAGAGAGAAGAGGAGAGAGAGAAAGGAGAGAGAGAGAGGAGAGAAAAAAGGAGAGCGGAAAGAGAGAGAGAGAGAGAGAGAGAGAGCGTGAAAGGGGAAGAGAGAGGAGGAGGGGAGAGAGGAGCGTGTGGTGTTGTGTGTGTGTGTGTGTGTGGTGTGGTGTGTTGTGTGTGTGTGTGTGGTGTGTGTGTGTGTGTGAGTGTGTGTGTTGTGTGTGTGTGTGTGTGCGTGTGCGTGTGTGTGCGTGCGTGCGTGCGTGCGGGTGTGTGAATGTGCGGGTGTGTGGCTGTGGAGGTTCCCACAGTAATGCACCTAAACGGTTTAATATACAATACACTCTCATCATTATGAAACAATAACACAAATTTCGAAAGACACAAAACATAATAATATTTCAGAAAACAAAACGTAGAGTTACATAGAAACATCTGTTGTTGTTGTTTTTCCACAAGTGTTACTGTTGACCTGGCCAACACTTTTATATAAAACAAGTGTAGATGTGGTAATTTTAGGCATAAAAGTGTCAATAAAATACAGTCGTAGACCTACAGAAAAAATTATTGTCTAATAAATAAATCTTTTTCTCACATTTTTTTTTTTCTATTCTTTCTTATGAATATAAATAACCAAACCAGATTTGCTTCTTTTTTTCTACACTCTTCATAGATCTGTTATTCGTAAAACAATAATAATAACAATAATAAATGATGAATAAAAAAATATATATTTATAAAAAATCAACACACTGCTACTTACTTGCTTCCCTTTGTGTTTGTTTCCGTTCACAATAAAATAAAAGTACAGGCTCGTTTTCCCTTGCCTTCAAGTTCACTGCCAAGGAATTCAACTCCAAACTGGGCACGAAGACGGGGTAACCTGCAGGAGCTCGTGTGTGTGTGTCTGTGTCTCCTGCAGGAGGGTATCTTGCCCCTGTGCAGTCTTGAGGAGGTAATGGTAAGCTATGGAAGATCAAGGAGACGTTTCTGAGTTTACCTCTGTTCTTGGGGGCCCGGGGTACGATAACCTCTCGTCCGCCGCGATGGCCCTCTTCCCTTCGCTTATTCTGTCATCGTTTTCCGACTTCGATTGGTGGTTGGGTCGTGAGTGTGTTTATTAAAGTAGGATTTGGTTGATTGGGGTCATTCAGGGAGGGGATTTGGGGTAAATAATGGCGTAAATAAAGCCTAACTAGCGCCGTGTACTCGCCCAGAGCACGTGCTGATTGATAATCTAAAAACGCCAGTTGCTCTGACCACTTTCCTCGTGTCGCCTCACCTGCTCCTCCGACGCCGCCTCTATGGCCTCTTAGCCGACGACCCAACCGTGAAACGACCTCTTGCTACACTAACCGCACCGCCCGCCCGCCCATTACCGCCCTTACCGCGCCCGACCGCAAGGCCATTAATCCCTCGCCGCCGTCGCAAGATACTGGAAAATCGGATGCTGGCGAGCGAGCGACCGGCACGTGGCCCGCTCGCTCCCAAACACCTGCCGCGCCGTTCCCTTTCGCTCGCCTTCGTTCGCGGGGGGCGAGGGGCGTCCCGGTGCCTGAACGGACGCGGACGAAAACTTCTGGAACGCTGGCCTCCGCGCGCAATCTCGAGACACCTGCTCAAGACGCCAGATTCTTCCTCGCTTCTCCCGCTCCGCCTGATGCGCCGGCCGGTGGCCAGGACTGGGAACGCCGACTCTCAGCGGGGACGGCTCGCTCTCGCTCTATCTGTCTATCTATCTGTCTATCTATCTATCTATATAATCACATCAATCTATTCATCTATCTCACTTCATCTCTCTCTCTTTACCTCTATCTCAAACTCTCTATTTATCTATCTATCTATGCATCTATGTCTATCTATATCTTTTATCTCTCTCACTCTATCTATCTATCTCTCTCTCTATATATATGTGTGTATGTGTTTCTTTATCTGTCTATCTATCTATCTATCTTTTTTTCTGTATATCTACTTTATTCATTAGTAAGATTATACAATCACATCTAATCAGTCTTTACTTCTCGTAAGGAACCCTTTCTATCCTTAATCTATTTGTAATTCTTAAACAAGATGAATTAGAATTCATCTTTGATTACATCTAAGTCTAGAATGAAATAGATCTCATAATCCATTTATCATGATTTTATAAATAATATCAGATCGACCTCTAGTGTATGTTTTAGAAGCAAATCATACATTTGATTTAGAATCCAAATTTAGACAGCGTGATCTCGCTAATCAAGATCTCAAGGTCCTTTTGACTTTTAAAAGTTACCTTTGAACTTAGCAACACCTGGTTCCTTTGTTCATGGTAATTACCCTGCTTTGTCTCCTTTGTTTTAGTCTGATTCAAAGTTAGTCTCGTTCTTCGGTTTATGGATGATGTTTATATGATGTTTATATGATGTTTATATGATGTTTATATGATGTTTATATGATGTTTATATGATGTTTATATGATGTTTATATGATGTTTATATGATGTTTATATGATGTTTATATGATGTTTATATGGTGTTTATTGTTCTATATGATGTTTAGTAAGGATGGGTTTACTCGTGGATGATTTTGTGTGATATTTGTATTGACATCTGACGAGAGAGAGGGGGAGGGAGGGAGAGAGAGAGAGGGGGAGAGGAGGGAGAGGAGAGGAGAGAGAGGGGAGAGAGGGAGAGAATGGGGAGAGAGAGGGGGGGGGAGAAGAAAGAAAGAGAGAGGAGGGGAGAAGGAGATCAGGAGAGAGAGAGAGAGAGAGAGCGAGAGAGAGAGGGAAAGGGAGAGAGAGAGAGAAGAGGGAGGAGAGAGAGAGAGAGAGGGAGAGAGGAAAGAGGGAGAAGAGAGAGAGAGGGAAGGAGAGAGAGAGGAGAGAGAGAGGGAGATGAGAGAGAGAGAGAAGAGAGAGAGAGAGAGAGAGAGAGAGAGAGTGAGAGTGAGAGAGAGGGGGGGGAGGAGAAGGAGAGGAGGAGAGAAAGAGAGAGAGAATGAAAGATTGAAAGGGATAGTTGAGGAGAGATGAAGAGAGAGAGAGAGGTAAAAGGAGAATGAGAGGAATAGAGAGAGAGAAAGAGGGATGAAGAAGAGGAGGATAGGAGAGAGAGAGAAAGGAGGAATGAACAACAAATTGAGGGAACATGAAAGAGAGGAGGTAGGGAGATGGAAAGTATGAGAGAAAGAGAAGGAAAAACATGTATTATTTCTGCCTTTTTTTCTCTCTCTCTTTATCATCACTGACCTTATCTGACTCTTGCTGATTTTCCTTTACTCTCTATCACCACTGACCTTATCTCTCTATCTTTATCATCATCAACCTTATCCCTCTCTTTATCATCA
>NC_051403.1:48741061-48746513 GCF_015228065.2 Penaeus monodon
TAAGTGAATTTAACGTTGCAATGTTGTGTTATTGATCTTTAAGACGTAAAAAAAAAACTAAAACATTCCTCTTAGTTACGAAAAAATACATTGTTTCTAATTCTGAATCTAAATGTTTCCTGAGTATTACTGATAAAAAAATATTAGCAGCAAATCAGTAACGTTAACATAGAGCAAAGCTAATAAAATTAGATTTGACCAGAAAACAAAAACAAAGGCACCTTTAACTTTCCTAATAAGCTACTACCAAGTTATCAAAAAGACATATATTTCTTTAGAACTGGATTGCCAACTAACAATGCTAACCACACCTTCAATTGCTCTGTGGATACTAGTATTACCTATCTCCTTGGTTTTCGCTTTTCTTCTATTATTGCGATTAGCATTGTAAACAACAATCACACTGTCAGTCATAATAGCAACAACATCGGCATTAGATAAGAAGAAATCCTGAAAAGCAGCGGAAATAGGCCGAGGTTTCGCAGAATACTCCTTGGTGGAGGAGCACTTGTGGCGCCATCTGTGTGCGAACAAGCAAACAAACAGAAAAAAACATCACAGTCGACAGTACATTAACTCCAATGGGTTAATGACTCCTTTTTTCCTTTTTTTATTTAGGTTTCGCAGGATAACTCCTTGGTGGAGGAGCACTTGTGGCGCCATCTGTGTGCGAACAAACAAACAAACAAAAAAACGTCATAGTCGACAGTACATTAACTCCAATGGGTTAATGACTCCTTTTACGCAAACACACATATATACATGTGCACGCGCGCGCACGTGTATGTGCACACACACACATACACATACACACATCTGTGTTTGTGTGTATATATGTGTATAAATTTACAATATATATATATTTATATTATGTATGTATGTATATATGCATATTTATGTCTGTGTTTGTGTGTGTGTGTGTGTGTGTGTGTGTGTGTGTGTGTGTGTGTGTTTGCATATATCTAATTATGTACATATTTATATACATATATATATTAATTTATTTATTTATTTATTTATATGTAATATATATCTACTATCTATTATATATATATATTATATGTATATATATTTATACATATGTGTATATGTGTGTGTGTGTGTGTGTGTGTGTGTGTGTGTGTGTGTGTGTGTGTGTGTGTGTGTGTGTGTGTGTGTGTGTGTGTGTGTGTGTGTGTGTGTGTTGGATGTGAATATATATATATATATAATAATAATATATATATATATATATATATATATTATGATATATAAGTAGTTATACATAAATATATAATATATATGATATGTATGACTATAATAATTTTATTATGATATTATATAGATATATACTCTATTCATATGTATATATATATTATATAATAGATGCGGATGTGTGTGTTACATTGATAATTACAAATAGTATATATATATTTTTATGTGTATGAACTTACTCTATCATATGTGATCGGCTGATGGGGTGTGTCACATACAAGTTGAAAACAAGTGTTATCTATACTCATAGTATACATTTTATCACGGTGTAAGAACTGGTCTCTGGATCACCTTTTGTGGCACCGAGTCGTATTAACCAAACCGACCCGGATTTATGTTTGTTTTTTTTTTGTGAATTTTGTTACATACAGATGGCTCCACATGTGCTCAGCCGGCAAGGAGTCTATAAGTAAGCCCTAGTGACCGATCCTGATTTCCCCATTCCTTGAATTTGAAGGGAATATGTGTTTTTCTTTTTTCTTTTTTTTTAAATACAGTTAATATCGGTACTGTTATTATTGTTATTGACGTTATGATTATTACATTGTTATTAAAATCTCGATAACATTTAAGACGATAGGACTAATAACTGACTCCTTGGTGACTTAGCACTTGTAGAGCCATCTATGTGTAAATACAAGAAATAAACTTGTATTACAGTGGGCGTGCCTTGTATTCTTGCCATACGTGCCGATTGGGTTAAATTACGCAAACCCGAAAAATATAGGTAAATATAATATATATGTATGTATGTATGTATTCTTTCTTTCTTTTTCCAGGTGTTCGAAATTGTTTTATTGTTTCATTTATTTATTGATTTTATCGTCATATATATATTTATATATATATATATTTTTTTTTTATATATATATATACTTTTTTTTTTTTTTTTTTTGGGGGGGGGGGGAGAACATGTACGCGTCTGTTTCTTTAATGTGAGTATGAGTTTGTGTATCTGTGTGTGTGTGTGTGTGTGTGTGTGTGTGTTTGTTGTTGTGTGTGGTTTATCTTTGTGGGGGGGGTGAATGGAACTATGTACGCGTCTGTGTATGTTTGTGGTATGGTGCGAATGCATACCTTGTATGCATGGTGTCGTGTGTTGTGTGTATCTTGTTGTGTGTTTGTGTGTGTATGGGAATAATGTGTATCATGTGTTATATAGATTATTTATTCTGATTATATGTATATTACTATATATACCTATTATATTACTTATATATTATAATTTTTTTCTTCTTCTTCTTCTTCTTCTTCTTCTTCTTCTTCTTCTTCTTCTTTTTTTTCTTCTTTTCTTTTTTTTTTTCTTTTTCTTTTTACCTAGAATTTGTCACAAATAGATATTTTAATGCTTAGTTACACGAAAGCCACATACAAAAATCAAGATATACACACCGTTCTATAAAAAAAAAAAAAAATACTATATGTTACCTGTCATAAAAATAACCACTGAACAATTGTTATAGATAGATCACTTTGACATTTTCGGCAATCGCAGTAATAATAATAAAAAAAAACATATATTAATGTAAATGAATAATGATTATAACAGTAGTGGTGATAATAATAATAATGATAATGATAATAATGATAAAAATGGTAATGATAATAATGATAATGATAATTGGAAAGCCAATAAATAATAATAATAATAATAATAATAATAATAGTCATTATGCTGATGAAATTAATAATAGTCACTATAACATAATTACAACAATTATATCAATAACGAGGATGATGATAATAAAAGAAATAATGATAATGATGATAATGATAATGATAAAAACAATGATGATAAAGAAAATGATAATAATGATAACAATAATAGTAAAGATGCATTGATAATAAAGCAATAATAATAGTAATAATGATAATGACATTAATGAAAATGATATCGTCTATGCGACAGCACATTGTATATATAATTTTTCTTTTTTCTTTTCTTTATTTTGCGAAATATATTTTATTTTACCATCCATCATTAACAATGATACACACCTTCATAAAAAAAACAACAAAAATATTGTTCCTGCATAACATAAATCTAACAATCTATAATAATTTACATTTCGCATCGCTAATATAAAAAAAAAAAATAATATTATCAACCAATCGTCACATTTGTATAATTATATTATTATATATATAATGTAATATGTATGTATATATTTAAATCATCTTCATGATAATTGTAACCAATACAACAATTATATTCTCAATAATATAATAATTATATGTATTATATCATATCTCTCTCTCTCTCATCTCTCATCATCATCTAATATCTACTATCTATTTATTCTCTGTAATTCATCTTCCTTCATACATCTATTCATACTTTCATACGATCATGTATTCAAATCTCTTCATCGTTGATCATCTCTCTCAATTCTCTATTCTGACAGTCGATATTTATATACATAATATTTTATCATTTATATATATATACCTATAACCTATTAATGAAATTTATCGAAATAGTAAATTAATCGAATCCAACATCATATTATGATAAATCATGAACTTTGAATTTTCATCTTAAAGCGATTGTAATTATAATAATTATACCTGATCGTTTTAGTAGAAACAATTAAAGCTTTGTTTGGTTTATAGCTCAAAACATTGTTACACACAACACGCACACATATACATACAAGTACATACACACATATACGTATATACACATATACATATACACATACAAATTTATACACACATATACGTATACATAAATGTACGTACACACATAATATACGTATGTCTGCATATATATTCAACTGTAATTATCACTATCGTAAAGAAATTTTCTGGTTCTAGCGATAATCAGAGGTTTAATTTGAGAATATTTAGCTTTTATAGTCACGGTCCCTCTTGTTCTCTCAGATGCAAGCTTCCTTATGACACCTGCTGATCCATAGCTTCATGGTCGTAGCAGATATTTCGTTCAAATGACGTGGCTTGTACGGAGGGACACTGATCTCTATAATTGTGAAACAGTCCGAAGTTTAGCAAAACATCTCGAGAACACATTGGAGGCACCTGCTTGAAAGTTGCCAACTAGTGTTTTTTCCTCTTCCTTTTTTTTTGTTTTGCACTCTCGGTCGAACTGGTAACCAAATAAAGTTGTATCTGCTTTACATACACGAGAATCTTAATAATATCTTCCAAAATGGTGAATCTAAGGATATGTTCATCAATAAAACAATATATGTTTCCTGTTCTTGACACTTTCTTCAACTAAATCTTACGAGGAAGCGCACGCGAATTTCGACCTTATGTCCAACGTCCTTCAGCGTCTGGGTGTGTGTGTGTGTGTGTGTGTGTGTGTGTGTGTGTGTGTGTGTTGTGTGTGTGTGTGTGTGTGTGTGTGTGTGTATGTATGTGTTTGTGCCTGTGTGGGCGTGCGTATATGTATGTGCGTCTGTACGAGTGTATCTGTGTGTGTCTGTGCTTGTACATGTGCGCGTGTATATGTGCGCGTGTGCGTGTGCGTGTGCGTGTGCGTGTGCGTGTGCGGACAGTCCCAGCTGCGGCAAGAGGCAGGCTCGTAACCCAAAGCAGGGAGAGAGACCGCGACGTTTAATAATAATAATTACGTTGGTGTTGTTACTCATGAAGATGCAAGCTGACTTCAACAAAGAAATATATATATATTTTTTTATATCATCCTCACTACTGGGATAATGGCAATGATACAGAAGCAAAAATGCATATAGACAGACGCAAGCACTTTAGAACTGCGTGTCTTCAATAAACACACCAACGAAAACAACATACTTACGAAAAGTTATACAGAATATACATTACAAACCCAATCACCTAAAATGAAATATATGCTGACACAGATACAGACACGCACACACACAAACACACACACACACACACACACACACACACACACACACACACACACACACACACACACACACACCACAACATCCATATAATATATATACATATCTATATACTTAACTAACTACAACTACACACAACCATCACACACACACACTACACACACACACACACACACACACAACACACACAAAAAACTATAGTACATAATAAAATAAATATATATATATATATATATATATATATATATATATAATATATTATATATATATATATATACTAATATATATATTACATAATAATATACACACACACGACACACACACACACACCACCAACACAACAT